>NW_015169202.1:60784-96342 GCF_001447785.1 Gekko japonicus
ATGGCTTCCCTGTGTAATTTGACATGGTAATTGGATGTGTGGTCCAGCCTTTCAGCATCCTGGAACAAAATACTGTGTCCTGTTTGAGTCAGGCTATGTTCAGACACTGCAGACTTGGCCAACCTGAAACTGGCTCTGAAGAGCCAGATAGCCCCTTAAGAAATAAAGGTAGGCAGGAGGACACAGTCATAGCAATGGAGTTCATTCACAAGAGACACCAGATGCACATCTGAACCATCTTTCACCCTGTGTTAATCTCTTCTGAACTGGGAACAGAAGAGCCATATAATAAATATCCATGAGGATTTCTCATTCTGCAGGTCACACGTTCCTGTCCTTCTCTGATTTCTGTCTTTGAAGGACATTTTCTAGTCTGTCCTCTCTGTTTCACAGTTTGACTTCAACCATTTTTCTCAACACCAGTCCTAAAGACAGTGCTGTCTTGAGTTCTGTTGCATTGTCCCTAATTTGAGTTAGGGGGAATAAGCTGCTTGTAAACTTTTTGAGTAGAACTCTTTCTCTTCTATACTTTTATTGGAGAAGATGATGAACATAAGGGGATTCGCTTGACTCATCTTCTGCTCTCTCTCAACAAGACAGCAGCGAAGCCAGCCTGCTAGGTAATATTTATGGACTAAACAACAGTGGGGAAATTGGATGAGATCTGCACTTCTCATAAGTTAGTCAAATCCAATCTATTTCAACCTCTTCTTTTCTCTTTGGTGTGCACTGGTGTGTAGGCAAGCAGTCATCACATTTACTTGTTAACAGCAACAAGGCAAGGCACTTAATGTCGCAGTTCCTTGGAAATGCCAAGCAATCCTGGATGAGGTTACCCTACCAACACTGTTATGATGGTTTGAGTCGTTATGGATCACCTCTGACAACTCCTTAACAATGGGATCCAGGCTGGGAAGTCACATGATAGCCATCCCTGAATACATGACAGACCATGCCAAACACAGCCAAGTATGGAATCCCACTATCAGGTGGCTTGATAAACTTCCTGTGTTGGGGGACTATCCGGGACCGCTAGAATTGGGGAGCTGCTTTGTCAAGCACCCGGAAAGCTACAATATATGGCTGATAGGCCACCTGCTGTGAAGGTCTGCTTTAGCCTGTCTTTTCCTGCCCTCAAACTAAAATCGTAACACACCAATAATTCAAAGAAACCAACCTCCAATTCTCTGCTGAAAGTGAATGATTACATAGTTCTCAACCGGTACGATCAACACCAGTTGCAAGAGTACTGGTATTGCTCAAAACATAAATGACATGGATGCTCACATCAATGGACAGGAACCTGCAGTGCAATCCTAAACAGAGCTACACCCCTTTAAGCCTATTAACTTCAATGGACTCCAAAGGCTGCAATTCTACTTAGGACCTCACTGTAACCAGACACAGAATCACAGAATATTAGAGTTGGAAGGGACCTTGCAGGTCATCTAGTCCAACCCCCTGCACTCTGCAGGCGCTCAGCCGAAAAATAGCCCTACAACTTACCCGAAAGTTGGTCATCCAGCCTCCGCTTGAAAATGTCCAGCGAAGGAGCATCCACCACCTCCCCGAGGCAGTCTGTTCCACTGCTCAACCACTCTTACAGTTAGGAAGTTTCTCCTGATATTTAGCCGGTATCGACTCCCTTGTAATTTCCACCCATTAGATCTAGTCTTGCAATCCGGAGCAAGGGAGAATAGATCCGCTCCATCTTCTACATGACAGCCCTTCAAATACTTGAAGACTGCAATCATGTCCCCTCTAAGCCTTCTCTTTCCCAGGCTAAACATACCCAACTCTTTCAGCCTTTCCTCGTAAGACTTGGATTCTAACCCTCTCACCAAAAATGACATCCCCCCACGTAAAATATTTTCCATGCCTAGGAATTATACTAAGTCCATAACTGGCTCTGTGCAGGGACTTGGATCTATACACATTTTGGTTTGCTTTTTCATGAGGGTGGGATGGTGGCGCTGAAGAAGGTACCATAGGAAGAATAAGAACAGGATCAAGTCAAGGTTGATGCAGCTAATACATGTATAAAATTGTGTTAGTGAACATACGTTCTTGCATAATGTATTGCAGATAAATTCCAGCTATCCAGATAAATTCCACTAGCATAAAACAGATTCAGCTTACAGTCACTGAAATTAGCTTAAACAATACCTTTCATTTATTTATTTAAACTTATATTCCACCCTCCCCACATTGTAGGCTCAGGGCGAGTACCAACATGTATATATGTGCAGTTAATGCAGATTTACAATTTAAAACAACAACAATAATCAGTTAAAAACCGTAAAATCATTGACCTCAATTCAATTAGATCACCGGCATTTAAAACAACATTAGAGCCGGATTTAACAAATAGGTTTCCAGTAACAATACCTGAAGGTGGCTAATCATTTCGGTGGTCACTTCGCCCAGTACCGACTTGATGTCATCAATGCAATAACCCGTCAAAGGATCTACAGGAGTTTCTGCTTCAGGCTGTTCTTCCAGTTGAACGCCTCCCTCAGTTTCCTGATATGAATACAAGGAAAATCCCACATGCTTGAACAACAGTGCACAAAACTAGTATCATTGTGTTGGTGCAAAATAGGTCACTTTTGACATTTCGGTCTGATCAGCAGAAGGAAGGCTGCCATATTGTTTTAGAAGCTGACCATGCCATCCTAACTCTGGAGAAGACTCTTGAGAGTTCCTTGGACTGCACAGAGATCAAATCAGTCAATCCTAAAGGAAATCAACCATGACTGTTCCCTGGAAGGCCAGATACTGAAGCTGAAGCTCAAATGCTTTGGTCACTCAATGAGAAGGGAGCACTCACCGGAGAAGACCCTGATGCTGAGAAAGACTGAGGTAACAGAAGTAGGGGATAGCAAAGGATGAGATGGTTAGATAGTGTTATTGATGCAACGAACGTGAAATTGAGCAAACTCCAGAGGATGGTGGAACACAGGAGGGCCTGGCGTGATGTGGTCCATGGGGTCGTGAAGAGTTGGACTCGACTGTGCGACTGAACAACAACAACGACTAATGCCATCCTAAACACAGTTACGTCCCTCTAAGCCCATTGATTTCAATGGGCCTAGAAGGGTATAACTCTGCTTCCATTGATTTCAATGGACCTAGAAGGGTATAATTCTGCTTAGGAGGATACTTTGTCCTGCTGAGGACAGCACTTTTAAGCCCACTGAAGTCAGTGGGGTTCTTGTTGTTCAGTCGCACAGTCGAGTCCAACTCTTCGCGACCCCATGGACCATATCACTCCAGGCACTCCTGTCGTTCTCCAGAGTTTACTTAATTTCATGTTCGTTGCCTCAATAACACTGTCTAACCATCCCATCCTTTGCCGTCCCCTTCTTCTTTTACCTTCAATCTTTCCCAGCATCAGGGTCTTCTCCAGTGAGTGCTCCCTTCTCATTGGGTGGCCAAAGTATTTGAGGTTCAGCTTCAGGATCTGGCCTTCCAGGGAACAGTCAGGGTTGATTTCCTTTAGGATTGACTGACTGGATCTCCTTGCAGTCCAAGGGACTCTCAAGAGTCTTCTCCAGCACCATAATTCGAAAGCATCTATTCTTCAGCACTCGGCCTTCCTTATGGTCCAACTCTCGCAGCCATACATTACTACTGGGCATAACATTGCTTTGAACATATGGACTTTTGTTGGCAGGGTGATGTCACTACTTTGTATTATGCTGTCTAGGTTTGCCATAGCTTTCCTCCCAAGGAGCAGGTGCTTTGGATGGCCCTATGAGTGGCTGAGCACTGCTGAAAGCTAGGGAGTGCCTTGTGCAGGAGACGAGGCAGGCCAAATTCAGTATGAGCTCTGTTGTTGTTCAGTCGCACAATTGAGTCCGACTCTTTGTGACCCCATGGACCACATCATGCCAGGCCCTCCTGTCTTCGTATGAGCTTGGGGAGTGTGTGTGGAATTTTGCCCCTCCCTATTTTTTAAAAAAAATTCTGGGCTTCCCGAAAAATCCCGAATCTCAATGCCAATGTGATATTCGGATCCAGGATTTTTCAGAAATCCCGATTTTTTTCAGGTCCAATAGACCCAAGAACAAGGGGAAAAAAAAAACGTACACCAGAAGCAGCACCCCCAGGAACAGTTTGCTCCCTGCGAGCAAAGATGATCCTGGGTTGACTTCTCTTGCAGCCTGGTTTAAACTGGGCTGCTACAAGAGAAGCCAACGCCAAGGCGAGGCAGAGCGGAGCTCTCAGTTCTCACTGTCCTGGCGGATTTTTTTTCAGTCTTCCCAAGAAAACTCAGATACATTTGGGATGCCAAAATATGCCCCCCCCGCCACATACCGATTAAGTATTTTTGGGTATACTTTTGGCTCGGGTAGACCTGAATGCAGACCCCTAACGAGCGCTATTAAAGCAGCAACTCCCTCCGCAGAGGAACTAAAAGAACTGCAGTGATCTTGCTTACACTTTGTCGTTGGCCAGGAATAAAGGAACAAGTTATTCTCAACCAACGTAACTGCAATATTGAACACCTCCCCCCTCACCTCGACTACATCCTCTGCAGCTGGAATTAACGCTATAAAGGCGGAATAGATGTCGCAAGCCAGACCTTCTTCCAAGGGAGCAGGGAAAGGGGCATCTGCAGGCTTGACGAGCTCTACAACATTCTGTTCAGGGAAACAAGCGAAAAAGGAAGCTTATGTAATGGAGACGTAATTAACACTCATCATTTGCCCATGACCTTTTCAAGAAAGGGAATAAAACGCCTCAGGCCCTTGACGCAGCAACACTTTTTGTTACTTTCTGAGTGAATTGGATTACCTCCTTTCCGGATCTGCATTTAATTTCTAGTCATATGTGTATTCCCCCCCCCCATGAGTCCTCCTGAAAGCTGAAAAAAGTGTTCATCTTTAAACAGATGCTGAACACCACGGCAGTCTGACACACATGCGTTTGCTTGGCACCTGGTGATACAATACCAGGCCATCTCTGCACAGTCATCACCATTTAATAGCTCTTAGAAAAGGAATTTTGCCTTGCGTAAGTTTAATAATTTGAAAAATGACAGTTCTTTCTTTCCCTGGTACACCAAACTGGTGCCAATGCCCAGATAGTTCCTCGCGAAGAAGAAGAGGAAGAGATTGGATTTATACCCCGCCCTTCACTACCCAAGGGAGCCTCAGAGCAGCTTACAAACTCCTTCCCTTTCCCCTCCCCACAACAGACACCCTGTGAGGTAGGTGGGGCTGAGAGAGCTCTGACAGAAACTGCTCTTTTTCAAGAACAGCTGTGTCAGAGCCATAGCTTGCCCAAGATCATCCAGCCAGGTGCAAGTGGAGGAGTGGGGAATCAAACCCAGTTCTCCTAGATTAGATTCCGCACAATTAACCACTACACCAAAGAGCTCTCCACTACACCAAAATGGATAGTTGTCAGCAAGCTGCCAAAAGGTTTTCCCCCCTGTCTGAAGTCTGTGCATGCGCTTGCGCGCTTTCACTTTCCCATGTATGCCTGTTGATGCGCTTAATTGCCTAGCTGCAGGAACGTTCATATCTCTCAAGGCCACAGGTGGTTGCTGCTGGATAGTGGCTTGGGTGATCTCATGGTGAGCTCCGTGAGAAGCAGAGATGTTATGATTATTCAGAGGCGTTTGCTCCCAGGCCCAAAGGCGTGCGGGGGAAGTCCTGCAATTGGGCCTCAGCTTTTTGAATCCCCTATAATTCATTATGCGCATTGCTTAACCCTCATTCTGAACAGTGATCTTGTTTATGCACCTATAGCTTCAAATAAAGTAAAACCTTTCTTGCAAAGTGTGTGCTTCGTTGATGCTGTGGGAGTCTGACAATAGTCTAGGCTAGTCTGATAATCGTCACATCTTGGAAGCTAAGCAGGATTGGCCTTTGCAAGTATTTGGATGGGAGACCTCCAAGCAACAGTAGGGTCATGAGGTGGAGGCAGGCCATGGCAAACCACCTCTGAACGCCTTAAAACCCCTATGGGGTTTGCCAGGTCAGCTGTAGCTTGATGGAACTTTCCACCACCACCAATCTGTGGTGAGGCGAAGCTTTAGTCTTTTCCTCCACCAGCAGCTACTGAGCTGGCGCTCCTTACTGCTTCATCAACAAAGTCCCAATTTTTTTAAATGTTATATTCATTTTGTATTTAATTTTTAAAAGCCGCAGCCCACCTAGTCTTCTCTGGACAGAGGCTGCTGGTTCAACCAGGCTACAAGGGCCCACCACCTCCTCTTCCTCCTCTCGGGGGCAGGTCTCCTCACCTGAGGCTGCGCCAGGCTCACTGGGCCGGAACATGGCAGGTTTATACGTTGCTGAGTCCTCTCTCAAGAGGCACGATGGTCATTTCTGGAAGGCTTTCCAGAGTAATTTGAAAACCACCATTTTATCAGTGATTTTGAAGCTCGGGACCAGAATCTGGTTGTAATTTAAATTGCCAAAATTATTCAGCCTTAAAAAATTAAGATGTTTTAATGCATGCACACGTCTTTACAGGGACTTCTAAGCCCGTGGAACGGTCATCAACAAAGTCCCAATTTTTTAAAATTTTATTTTCATTTTGTATTTAATTTTTAAAAGCCGCAGCCCACCTAGTCTTCTCTGGACAAAGGCTGCTGGTTCAGCCAGGCTACATGGGCCCACCACCTCCTCTTCCTCCTCTCGGGGGCAGGTCTCCTCACCTGAGGCTGCTCCAGGCTCACTGGGCCGGAACATGGCAGGTTTATACGTTGCTGAGTCCTCTCTCAAGAGGCACGATGGTCATTTCTGGCAGGCTTTCCAGAGTAATTTGAAAACCACCATTTTATCAGTGATTTTGAAGCTCGGGACCAGAATCTGGTTGTAATTTAAATTGCCAAAATTATTCAGCCTTAAAAAATTAAGATGTTTTAATGTATGCACACGTCTTTACAGGGACTTCTAAGCCCGTGGAACGGGATTGTGAACTTACCATTTTCTCCCAACGTTTCTTTTTATGTGCTCGCTTAGCTTCCACCCCTACTGTGGCCCATTCAAACAGCCAATTAGAACTACATTACAGCAGAAGGATTCTCTTTTGTGACTCACAACAGCGCTAACATTTAGCCAACACGATTTTTTTTAAAAAAAACACCCTGTAGTTGCAACATAGAATTAAAATGAAGTATTTTGTTTAGTAATAGAGGTTTATGAGCAGAACTGTGCTTTGAAGCCAGAATGTACTGATCTAAAAAGCGCTATTTGACTCGTTCCTTCCTATATTTTGCATTCTTAACAAGTCCAGGGGAAATTCAGAATGAGTGAATTGTGAAGAGTGCCCAGAGCCAAATGTATTTAAATGAATCCTTCTGATGCAATACTTTCCTTTAAAAAAAGTACAATTAAGTCTTTGTATTTCCTTTAAACAAAACCTCATGTATACTATTACCAATGATTATGTCGTAAAATCTATTAAAAAAAACAGAGGAGACAGGGTCAGAATTATAATCCTGTTTTTTAAAGTTACATTTCCCCCCCCCCCCCGGAGAAATTTACAGCTTTCTGAAGCACGTGAATGGATTTCAAGCAATTTGCTTCTACAAGCTTTGAAGGAATTAGGCCCAAAAAAAATACACCAGAACTTTCTTTTACAATGGCTGCACAATTCAGAACTCAACATTTTCTTTACAACATTCCTTTCGCATGGTTGCCCCCCACCACCGCCCCCACTACGGCCCATTCAAATGGCTGAGTGGTTAGGGAGGTACAGCGAAACCGAATAAAATTTCCACCTCCCGGAGCATTTGCTCATTTCTGAACGGAAAAACAAAATGCAAATCAAAAAGGAAATTATAAATACTATCAGTTGATTATGTAAATCCATTTCTTTGAACAATTTGTCGTTTTGCTCATTAGCAATACAGGGCCACCCCTTCGCTTGGAGGAATGCAAAATGACTTTGAACCAGGATAGATGCAAGCCATTGTGCTAAATAAACTACACTGCAGGAGAGATGCTAGTCTGATGCAACCAATTTTGTTTGCACAGATAAAAAGCCTACTAAAGTTCAGTTGCCCCCCCTTTGTTCACTCATTTGAGTCATACACATGACCCTGCTTGTGCTCAGCGCCATCCAAAATAATGAACACGGACTGTCTGTGTGTCTCACTATATTCATCCATGGTTACACACCCAAATAAATAAAAGTACCCTCTCTCCTGGCATAAATCTATGCACCAACTCAGATCTGCTCCAGCAATTCATCCTGGTTCTTGCCACACCCAAGTGTGTTAAATCAGCTTTTTGTTTTGGTCATGGTGCCATCTTTGAGAAGGTTAGGAGGGGACCCTCCCAGGCTTGTTTTTGAAAGTAGTGTTGTTCAAGAGGGCCTTTAGGAGAGATTGCTGTTTTTGTTGGAGTGCTATTTTGGAGAGGCAGAGGATTTCTTGGGTGTGCTTGGTATGTGTTTTATTGATCTATCTGCTCAAACTGTGCCCTGCTTAGCTGGGGCATGTGTGTGAGCTCCCATCAATGGAAAGGAAGGTAGAACGTAAATATTGCAACACGGTATTAAATAAAGGAGTGAAACTTATTGGTGGAATCATTCTGGTATATTAAATAAAGGAGTGCAGCTTCAGTGAAACTTATTGGTGGAATCATTCTGGTACTACATCCTTGTTCTCAATGATGATTTGAGAACCTGTGTCTAGGTTGTGACAATTCAGGCTGCAGGAAACTGCAGTGTAGAAGGGCTCGTGGATGCACAACCATCCCCTGCACACATTAAAAAGAGCATGTCAAGGAGAAAGCTTGCTGTATCCCTCCTGCCAGGTCTTTATTTTACTACTACTACTACATTTATACCCTGCCCTATCCCACGAGTGGGGTCAGGGTGGCTTACAACACAAGATTCATAAAACAATAAAAGGGATAAAAACAATAAAACAACAGACGGCATAATAAACAATAGCAGAAAGATCCCATGCCTCGCGGCAGATGAATGAAAAGCTCCAGTGCCCAAGTGATGTTGTCTAAAGCAGCAGGGCACTGGAAAGGGGCTATAGACAGGGGAGGCCAGAATGGTTGAATGTCCACTGCCTCAACCCAAAGCCTGGTGGAACAGCTCCGCTTTACAGGCCCTGTGGACCTGTAGTAGGTCCCGCAGGCCCCTGATCTTGGGTGGGAGCATGTTCCACCAGGTTGGGGGCAAGGGCCGAAAAAGCCCTTGCCCTGGTTGAGGCTAAGTGGACGTCCCTTGGGCTGGGGATCACCAGGAGGTGCTGATCAGAAGAGCACAAAGCTCTCTGGGGCTCATATGGGGAGAGGCGGTCCTGCAGGTATGATGGCCCCAGGGCACATAGGGCTTTAAAGGTCAAAACCATAACTCTGAACTGGATCCAGTATTCGATTGGCAGCCAGTGCAGTGGGCGCAACACCAGCTGCACGCGCACCTGCGAAGGCATCCCCGTCAGTAGGCATGCCACCGCATTCTGCACTAGCTGCAATTTCCAGATCAGGCCCAAGGGTAGCCCCACATAAAGTGAGTTACAGTAGTCCAGCCTGGAAGTGACCACTGCATGGATCACTGTAGCTACATCCTGAGAGGTAAGACAGGGAACCAGCTGCCTGATGAGTCAAAGATGATAAAAGGCCGATTGGGCACCCAAAGTGACCTGGGCCTCCATAGTAAGTGAGGGATCTAGCATCACTCCAAAACTCCTTACCTGCTGTGCCAGCACCAATGGTACCCCACCGAAAACTGGGAGCCTGATTCCCGACCCTAATCCCCCACAACTCAGGTACAGGACCTCTATTTTTGTTGGATTCAATCTCAGCCGGCTCTGCTGCACCCATCTAGCCACGGCCTCTAACACCCTGTCCAAAATGTCTGAGGCGGCATCTGTCTGACCATCCGTCAACAGGCGGAGCTGGATGTCATCCGCATATTCGTGACAACCCAGGCCAAATCCCTGGACCAACTGGGCGAGGGGGCACATGTAGATGTTAAATAACATCGGAGAGAGGATTGCCCCCGGCGGCACTCCACATTCAAGCCGGTAATGCAGGGACATCCCCTGCCCTAGCGCTACCTTCTGTCCGTGACCATGGAGAAAGGAGGACAGCCACTGTGAAGCAGTCCCCCAGATCCCAATGTCGGCAAGGTGGTGGGTCAAGAGATCATAGTGGACCGTGTTGAACACTGCTGTCAGATTTAAAGCAACAGCAGCGCTGACCCGCCTTGATCCAGGTGCCTCCGGTGGTCATCTGTGAGGGCGACCAGCACAGTCTCCACCCCATGCCCGGGGCGGAAGGGGTCCAGAATGGAAGCATCATCTAAGAAAGCCTGGAGCTGGTCAGCCACTGCCCTCTCCTTGCGTACTGCCCAGTCTCAAATCTTTAGTTTTTCAGTAAGGTAGTTTACTGAAAAACTAAAGATTTGAGACTGGGCAGTACGCAAGGACTGCAGGGTCCAGTGATGGTTTTTTGAGAAGTGGACGTACCATGGCCTCCTTCAAGCCCCTTGGGAATACTCCTGAAGAGAGGGATAAGTTGATAGTGTCTCCCAAGGGGTCCGGAACCCCATCCCTGCAAGCTTTAACTAGTCAGGATGGGCACAGGTCAAGGGGCACATGGTAGGCCTTACAGCCACCAGGATCTTACCCACTTTCTCACTGGAGAGCTGACTGAAGTGGTCCAAAAGTGGACCAGAAGACCAACAAGGGGGTCCCAGTTCCCTTACTGTATCAAGCGTAACAGGGAGGCCCTGACAAAGTGACAAGACTTTATCTGTAAAATAGCTTGCAAATGCCTCACAGCCAATGGCCAGATCCCTATCATTTTGCTTGCCTTGCGGCAAGGTAGTCAAAGACCAAATAGTCCTAAATAATTGGGCCAGGCGAGAGCTAGCAGACGCAATGGAGGCCACATAAAAAGTCCTTTTAGTGACCTTCACTGCCATCTCATAAGATTTCATAAACAATCTATAAGATGTTCTCGTAGCTTCATCAGGAGTATGCTGCCACCCTCAGTCTAGCCGTCTCAGTTCTTGCTTCATCCTCTGTAGCCCCGGGGTGTACCATGGGGTTAACCTGGTACAAGGACGGAGAGGGTGCTGTGTGGCCTGCTTGATGTGTAGGAACTAAAATAAACTGGAAGAGTCCCAGTGCCACCATGCACAACACTAGGTCTTTGGCCTGAGAGGAGATCACATCATCAGCATGGAGAATGAACTCCCCTAGAACTAAAAGTCTGGGGTACTCCAAAGCTCAGCCAGATACAGCTTCCAACAAGCCCAGCAGGGTATCTGCTGGTGCATTAGGTGGTTGGTACACTAGCCAGATAGCCAAACTCTCCTCTGCTTCCAACACAAGGCCAACACATTCAATGCCAGTTATTTTGGGGAGCACCCTGAAGGACAAAGTCTCCTGGATAAGGAATGCCACCCCCCCCCCGTTAGTCCGGGACTGGTGTAGGACCAAAAAAGCTGGGGGTGGGTAAGTTGGTTCAGGGCAACACTCTCACCCTTCCAAACCCGGGTCTCGGTCACAGATGCCAGGTCTCCGACATGTTGGTCTACCAGGTAATCCCGGAGAACAGAGATCTTATTATTAATAGACCTGGCATTGCACAACACCAGTGTCAGAGAAAGTTATGCTTTGCTAGCCTCACAACCAGCATCCCTCAGGATGGGAGGAAGGCAGGAAGGGGACCGAGCATTACCATATCTCTGCCCCCTTCCTACATACCACCTTGTCCCACTGTCATATCTCCCCTGCCCCTCTATCACTGGAATCCCCAACCCAGACATGGCCTCCCCTGCCAGATGTTATTAGCCTAAAGTAAGGCCTACTAAGCATCTGACAATGGCAATTAGAGGTAAAAAATACAAACCCAACAGTAATAGCAACCTAATAAACAATATAAAATAAAATATCAAACCCAGCCCTCTCCCACCCTCAGCTTAGTAAACTACCCACCCTACCAAAATACCAGGAATATACAACAAATTGATTAATAAGTCGAAAAACTACGATACAGTAATCTCTACAAAATATCCATCAATTAATTATAATCAACATCAAATTAATTAATTTAGCAGCCTGTTTCGAAATTTAATCCAGTTAATCCAAACGAATTAATCGGAAAAATATCCAAAGGCAATCTATAGTAGGGGTAATCAATACCATCAGTCAGCTAAATAGGGGGGGAAATCAATCTAATTAATTGGGAAAAACAGATGGCAAAAGAGATAAAATATCCACCAGTTGTTTATAAACGTCAGCACCCAGTACTGATCCACAGTCAAAACACCTTCCGCCTAAACACAGGAAGGATCCAAAATCCCCAGCGAGATGACCCAGGAAGGTCAAAGTTTGAAGAGCCTTCACTTCTGCCTCACCTAGCCCAGACACCCCCATCAACCCCAGGGGTGGGCTGTCTCCCGTCTCAGGGCCATCCACAAAAACATGCTTTGGCCGGGCGTTTCCAGGTCAGTCAGTAACACCTGCAATGGGCAAGATCAAATCAGGCCTGTGAGGCACGTCAAAGTCCAGGGGTTGCAGAGTAGAGGTTTCAGGAGAAGACACCAGGGGACTAACATTTTCTGGCCCTACAGCTGGTTCCTTGTTGAGTGCCAAGAGGGTAGAAACTGCCACAGCAGTAATGATGGAAGCATTCAGGTTGTATGAAAGCTCACCTAACACCTGTATGAAAGGGGCTGAATATGAATCAAGTCACTGGTTCACTCTCGAAAAGCAGCTGATCCATGGAGTTTCAGCTTCTTAAAAACCAAACTGTACGCATACAGCCCTGCCAGTTGGCCTCTGCAGCTGTCATTTGTCATTTAAAACATTTATTAGTGGGTTTTCTTCCTTACAGTGCTCAAGGAGGTTTACAATATAAGGAAAATACATAAAATAGTTCACAGAAAATACATACAAAAAGCAAAATTTAAAATCAACAATGCAAGACTACTTTAATCGAATGCAATCCTAAGCAGGGATGAGCATGGTCCGGAAAAAAACACTGACTGCAGAGGACCGAGGTCCGTGGGTGTCGCAAATGCCAGGGGCCTACCACTATCATCTGCCCCTCCTGCCTCTGCCGGCTCCACTGCAGGGTCCACTCCTCAGGCCTCAGAATCTCAGATGCAGGAGGAGAGAGGGTTTTACAGCACCCTGAGCCTCCTCCTCCACACTGCGCGTCACACTTTCTTCCTCCCAGAAAGCACTTTTGAGCAGGCCAGGGATATCTGGCAGAATTCCAGCTTCCTTCTTTAAAGAGTTTTTTCTAGCTCTTGTGGCCCAATCTGCATCGAGCATTTGCTCCGCTGTTTTACCAAACCCACACTGGAACAGAAAAAGATGCGGCTCAGAACCACATTCAAACACTCCGGGTCAACGCCATACTGACTGCAGAGTCACCCCTGAATGGCCATAAAACAGCCACAAATCTATGCAGACGGCTACCATAAAACCGAGAGATCAAATAAAGCAAAAGCGGCATGCAGTCTGGACACTGCCATAAAATCCGACAATCAATCGAAGTGAAAGTGGCATGCAACGTAGAGGGGAATTTCTGTTCCAGCGTGGGTTTGCTAAGACAGCGGAGCAAAGGCTAGAGGCCGATTCAGATCTTCACAGCTGAGATGCTAATGGACTGGAACCAATGAGACAAGTAAGAAAGAAGCCCAGTTTCAATGCCATATGAAACATGCGATTTCTATGGTCACGCAACGTCTTGGGTTTTTCACAGTAGGGTAGAAATTTCAGAACAAAAAAAAAATTATGCAGATTCTCTATGTGAAATATGTCTACCAAACACTTTTAAGACCTGCCAGTTTCAGACAATCATTTGCAGACTGTTAGCGGTTATGATAATTATGCAAAACAGGCACAGCCCTGCCTTGCCCCTCCGGTTCTCTATGTCGACTGCTTCAGAGCGGAAGAAGTTGCTTGGTCAGCTGCAAAGCCAAAGGGAGTACTGACGAGATCAGTGAATGTAGAGGCTTATGAGTCCACCCTAGAAGCATCGTTCCTTGCCCCTTGTCAAGACCTCCTGGCAGCTGGAGAAAGTTCACGAGCATCTCCCGGTGTCATGTGAGACGCTACAGCCAAAGAGGCTGAAACAGAGGTAGCCAGTGTGCTTGTATAAATCCTTGTGCATGCCTAAAGGAGCTCTTTAGACTGCAGCCTCAGTCTGAGTATCACTCTGTGGGTGCGTTCAGACCCGCCGTTTCAGCCGGTTGGAACCGGAGCAGTTTGATCTGGAAGAAACCCGATCACACTCACCTCCTGACTGCGCAGCACATTGCGATATGCCCGTTCACTCGTCGGCAGTTTTTTAAAATTTTTTTACATTTTGCAAATGCGCATAAGCAGCCATCCACAGAGTTGAGATCTTCACGCAGGCGCAGAACACCCTGTCCCGAAAAGCATGCCCTGAAGCGAAGACATCCCTTTAAATTTTTACTCTGAAACTGGCCTCCGTGAGGTCCCGGACTCGTCTAAAGCCTTACACTAGGCACATTTTAAAAATTATTATTATGAACGATGGGGTGAAGCTTCGCTGGACGCCTCGGGCTTCCAAACGGAAGTGATTAGACACCAGCGGAGAGCGATCAGATGGGGATAATGTGGCTGGAACCGGTGCACTCAGGATACCACCACTTGGGGACCTAGTAGCAGAATACAAAGGTTTAAAGGCTGTTTGCAACGGTTAGGGACGGAAGGCAGATGTTCATTGTGTGATCGCCCGTAAGTACACCAGAGAAGTGCTACAATAGATCCACTTCCCTCCATGTGTCTCCCATATGCAGTCTCTGTGGTCGACAAAGAGCAGATTGGCTTTTTACAAAAGTGGGCACGATAGCTACATTGAAATAGCATAAATAATAACAACTATTCTGAAGAATGCAGGGAAAACGGATCGCTAAAAAGTCCTCATAGATGAGCTTCCCAGATGTGGAACTTATTATACAATTAATATTGCGTCACACACCAATATAAAATTCCACTTCCCCCAGATGTTATGCTTCTTATGTTTGCTTGAAATGAAAAAAAAAAATTATCGCACTGTTTTATCTATGTGTGATTCTACATTTATGGAGATATAAAAGAAGAACTGATGGATGGAAATACTTTTTAGCAGCGCGCAGCACTGAAAATTTAACATTACACAAATGGCTCCGGAACTCATTAAGCACAGTACAGAATGTCTGTTCCCAAAATATCGAGGAAACCAGAACCAAGTATTTACTTACCTAGTTATTTTGGACCACAGGAATCCTTCGCAATCTTTACACGTGAAGAACAAGAGAAAGTTGACCCTACTCAAGGCATAACTGCCATGCTTTTGGAGTGAAGAGCAAGAGTAAGGTCAGTTTGAATGTTTTTCCCTAATAGCCTGCCAGAAAATCGGAATCTGTTTACTGAACACTCGACTCCTCTTGAACGATGTCACACCCTGGCCACAGTGGCAGAAGGGCGCCTCAGATACACACGCTGTGCTGGCTCTGCTGGAAGACAGTCAGTGGTTCACTCCTCAAGGAGCTGGGCAAAAGGAACCAGCCAGAGGGCAAGCATGTTAATTCCTAAATTAGCATTGCATAACATACCAATATAAAAATCTTTATCTACTCTTTAATCGGGCTGTGCACCGTTGCTGTGTTAATTACTCTGCCAACACGACTGCCCTTGAAGAAGCCTGCAAGCATCTCTCCTTATATATAATTGAATAGTGGGTGCCAAAGTTCTAATTCTAAAATGCACTCCCTTAGTGTATGGCTGATGGCACTGCTCCTCAGCATATATCGCCACCAATCAGAAGGCAAAGCCCGGGTCCCGCCCACACCACAACTGCTGCGACAACCTGGTCTTTTGCATATGGAAGCTGATTGGACTTCAGTCCATTCCACACCTCAAACTCCCCCCCCCCCGCAAGGCAGTTGGAATTTTCAGTTGCATAACATACCTCATAGGGGAGAGGAGAATGGGTAACAATGGTTACCACTCTCCAGGTGAGGGCTACAGATAAATCAAACATACAAATGCTCTTCAGGTAGCAGAGATCAGTCCCTCTGGAGAAAACAGTGGACTCTGTCATTAAACCCTGCTGAGGTCGCCACAGGAAACTGACACTGTTTGCCCAAAGCCAGAGCACTCTCCCAGAGCCTCTTTCTAGATCCCGTTGTATTTATTTCCGCAACGGGCATTATTTCTAGTCCTTATATCCTCCCCTAGTCCCAGTGTGGTCACCACACTGTCAGAACCACCCAGTCATGCCACTGCTGGAAACTGTGTGTCTACTTCTGGTTGGCCCAGCACGCCCACAGCTGGCTCTTTGCTCCACTGCTTAGGAATCTACTAGACAAGGGCATGCCTTTCTCATCCACAGCTACCCAACCAACCCTCCAAGACCACGTTTTGAATGATGGAGCACAACCAAATCTGTTAAGTCGCTCGCTTAACAAAGAAGTCGGAGAGTGATTCAGCAAGAACACAGCTTTATTCTTCAACTCGAACACAACTCCAACACGGATCAACATCTGATAGCCTGAACAGAACAGTTCAGCTTTTACATTGCAGTTGTCCTGCTTTTAAACTCTCCCGGCTAATGTAGCCCCACCCACTGAACAAATACCAACCAATACGGTTGTTCATATAAGGACCAATCACGGACGTTCCCACTCAGGGAGCTTGCTGTAAAGTGATTGGCTAGGTGCTTCCTGGGCTAGCAATGCGATTGGATGGATTTGGATCCTAGCCCAGGACGAAGCTCAACATGGCAAGTCAATTAGATGTTTCACATACATCATGCATTCAATGACAGCTATTGAATACATTACAAAATCCCTTGCTGGATCAGTTGTTGTTTGAATGTTGTTGGCATTTCCCAAGCACCTCTAGAGGAGTCCACCTTTAAGCTTTTGTTTGCACACTCCCTCCAAAGACCACTAGCGGAACTGGTTAAGGCATAGACAGAAATGACAGCACTGGGCAAAGAAAAGATAAACATACTCTTACAGAACCTTCAGCAGTGGGCAGCAGCTGCCCACAGCCAGGTATTAAACCATCACAGATGGCCCAATCCTGCCTGAAGATATGACTGGATGGCCAAGAGGTGGGGCTTTTAAGCAAAGAACCTCATCCTGGTCCATAAGACAGGGGCTGGTGGATCCTCTCCCACCGTGTAGCAAGATCTTTTCCCTATAGTGCAAAAGAAAGGACAGGATACCTATGAGGTGAAGTTAGGCCAAACAAGGACAGAAGCTTACGTCCTACAAGTAAACATGCTCAAGTCCTGTCATGAACAGGAAGCACCTTGCCCTTGGTGACATCGAGATCTCTCTGGTATCAGACCAAGGGGCTTCGCAGTTCTTGAAGTAAAGGTTGTCACATCAATGGTATTGTCACAACAGCAGCAACTAGAGGCCCTGCTGAGGGACAGCACACAAATCTTTTCAGATGAGCTACTGCTAGCCATTTTGCAAGGTCTGCAAGGGAAAGCAGCCATGCTGTAGTATTCAGGCAGCTGCAATACAGATATTTGCATTTTCTCGACCTGGCAGAATGATCGGGCTGGGGGGCCTCCGTGGCATGGGCCCAACCAACCTGCGGTGCCACGATCCACATATTGCTGGGGCCCAGAGGCACGGCAGCCATCAGTCAGCCCAGCACTGAACAGCCAGAAGTAATAATAGCCATTTATTTAAAATTTCTGCCGCACAGACAGATCCAAATAGTTAGTAATTTTGTCACAGAGTCAGCGTTTGGGTCAAACCAGAATTACGCCTAAGTAGATTTCCTTCTTCCTTGCTGCGCATACACATTTCTTCAGTTATGTACCCTATGCTCACCCCACGGGCGGAATCAAAGAAGTTCATTTCGGACATAAGCAAGCCTGTAAACTGAACCACTTAGCCTAGTTCGGGAAGGATTTTGCCAAGTTCATTCAAAATACCCGTTCATCGCTGTTCATTTCAGCTTGAGGAATAAAAATAGAACACATCAGACATGCCCACGCTTGTTCAACAGATGAGCAAAGTGCTGTGGCTAATAAGCTACAAAGAGTTGTTCATGTAATTTTAAAATCTGCTCTTGTTCCACAGACGGAAAGCATGTTATTCTCTGAACGGAATTGTTTCCTGGTTCATCTCCAGATTTTGCCTCCCATGGATGTGCACCAGATGGTATGTTGGCTGGGATCCAAAGACCTTGAGCCTTCCTGATGCTCCACAAGCTTTCAAGCACCTTTTCAAAACAGTGAGGGCTAGAAGCTTAAAAAAAAATAAAAACAAAAGAACTGAAAATGATTTCTAGGATTTAAACAGAACTCTATGAGCCCCCAAATAAGCCTTATGAGCTTCACGTGTTCCTAACAGGACATTTTATTTCTGGATGGATAACTACTTCCTCACATTCTCTTGTCTGCTAAAGAATATGAACTGGCCAACGGAAGACATGTCTATCACTGTGAAAGGCAACTCTGTAGGCAAAATATTTCTTTTACGTATTTTAATAGCAGCATAATATCGACAATCCAGGAAGCTGCACGTTATCAGTTAGAGGCACCTTGGCCTCAAGGACACGAGAATCGTCTGAAAAGTGGTAATTTATATTAATGAACATCAACATGGAACCTTTAAGTCATGTTTACCAACAGCAAAATCATTTAATGGTTTCTACTTTTCCTTTTCTACATCTAGCCCACAAATTATTATCAGGAAACATACTGCCAGAATAATACATATTTTCCCTTGAATTCAAGTTAATAAATAGTTTTGAAACATTCTCCTTTTGGCCAACAGAGAAAGTTACACTAATGAATGCTGCCAGTGTATGTTCTTTGCCAGTTGCAGAGAGTGCTGCTAACAGAAAGCAGCCAATATCTTCCTATATTTTGACACCTCCATTAAAAATAACCCCATACCACAAACTAAAGCCAACTCACTACCAAACAAATGAGATACTACGTAATAGCAGGGCTTCTGTTATCTGAGTCCCAGTTTAACAGAATCTCTTGATTCATCAAAATAATATCATTATTCATCAAAATAATAAGCTACTGGTTTGCATCAATTATAACAAAATGTGAGACACAATCCTAAAAAAGCAAAGAGAATCACCATTAAAAATAGCAGAAAAACTGCAGATCTTTCAGGATTTACCAACAAATGTGTTAAGAAAGGTTCTGTGAAAAAAGTCCACAGGAAAAAAAGCCCACAGAAAAAAAACCCACGGCCATAAATGCTCACAGGAAAAAAGCCCACATGGAAATAAGCCCACATGGGAAAAAACCCATTAAAAAACCCACACAGAAAAAAGCCCACACGGAAAGAAGACCACATGGAAAAATACCATGTAACGCACCATAGGTATTTATAATTGTGAATAACCATTCATCTCCATTTATGAGAATGAACAGGAAAACCTATATTTTATATTGTTATTTTAGGATTAAAAATGTCATATTCACATGCAACAATTTGTGTTGTGATTTTGTCAAGTATAATTAAATAATAATTTTGCTATGTTACTAGTAAATTACTTCATTACTATACAAAACTGGCCTGTATGAAGAGGGCTTTAATGCTCTTGAGTGTAAAGGCTTAGATGGGAAAATACAGGAAACAAAAAGTGACCATTTTGTTGTCAACGAACTTTATTAAGAAAGGAAAACAATAACAACAGAAATTAAACTCTATATAAAAATGTTTTTAAATAAAATTAAATACTTTAAATTTATTAATTTACCATTTGTCAACCTTTGTAATGTTGGTATGAAGCAATTTCTAAAGTAAAGACAGAAAGATGTTAAATTAAATTATGTATAGACTGTCTAGTATACACAGCTTTTGAACAACTATATGGCTTAAAATTCTGCAAATAATTAATATTATTTACTTATTTTGTTATTAAAAATTAAAACCATAAGGTAACAAAACCATAAGATAACATTAAAATAAGTCAATTTCCAAACTCGATTTCCCTTTACTGGCATTTTAACAAGTACAGTGTGGTACAGCTATCTCAGAGCTGTTCTCTCAAGAGCAGTCCTCGAAAGAGCTCTCTCAGCCCCACCTACCTCACAGGGTCTTTGTTGTGGGGAGGGGAAGGGAAGGGGATTGTAAGCAGCTCTGAGACTCCTTCAGGTAGTGAAGGCTGGGGTAAAATCCAATCTCTTCTTTTTCTTGTTTTGTGTAGTAATGGAGTAATTTACTAATAACTAATAACAACCAAAAATATTCGCACACCACAGTCCCATAGAAGTAGTTTGGCAACGAACAACAGAATATTTAAAAGACATCCCTTTTATAAAGTTTACATCAGAACATTAAAAATTCTAAACCAAACAACAATTAAAGAAATTTCTCAGGCAATTAAAGCAAAAAAGGATAAAGCATCAGGTTCAGACTAGCTGACAGCAATCTATTATAAACAGTTTGAAGAAGTTTTAATGATACCGTTACAAAAAGTTATGAATGAGATAAAAGAAGGAAAAGCAATACTGCCAACATGGCAAGAGGTGTATATAACACTAATACATAAAGAAGGTAGTGATGAAATGCTGCCACAGTCTTATAGATCCTATAGACCTATCTTCTTATTGAATGTATTTTATAAAATTTTCACAATAATGGCAGGGTGATTAAGAAAATGCATACCTAATTTAATAAACACAGATCAAACAGGTTTTGTACTAAAGTGGTATATGAAAGATAATATATGATTTATAACAGATGCAATTACATTTTTGAGTAAGAAAAAAAGAAAGCAGCATTTTTATTTTTGGATGCAGAGAAAGCGTTTGATAATATAACATGGCCTTTCTTACTGAATATACTTTAGAGTACGGGCTGCAGCCCAGAATTCTGGAACTGGATGCAAGCCATATATTCTAAACAATAAGCAAAGATTTTAATAAATGGAAAACTAACAGAAACACTCTCAGTTGAAAAAGGAACACATCACATGTCCTCTGTCACCTCTGTAATTTGTTTTAGCAATAGATACGCTAGCTATAACGACCAGACAAGATAGAAGGAGTAAAGGAATAAAAGTAGATGATATAGAATTTAAAATGAAAAGCTATGCAGACGATATGGTTACAACACTCTTGGAGGCGCAAAAATCGATACAGTATGTAATGGAACATATTGAAGAACTTGGATCCTTTCAGGATATTAAGAAAATAAGAAGGCAAAAATCATAACGAAATTTTTAACGCAACAAGAAGGCGATATTATAAAGAATACAGACTTTACAGCTGCCCCTAATTTTATTAAATATCTGAGGATACATGTGACTGAACAAAACTGTCATCTCTTCAAAGATAACTATCAGAAGACCTGGGAATTGATACAAGCAGATTTATTCAGATGAGGAAAACTAAAACTTTCATGGCTGGGAAGAAATTCAGCAATTAAAATGAATGTATTGTCAAAATTAATTTTTTTATTTTAAATCTTACCTATATACATAGAAGAAAGAATACTGAAAGAATGGCAAAGGCAGATAAATAAATCTTTCTGGAATGGCAAGAAACCAAGAGTAAGTTTTAAAATACTTCAAGATGAGAAAAAGGGAGGAGGGAAAACAGAGCCAAATATAAAATTATATTATCAAGTGGCAGGTCTGGTTTGGAGACACTACATCATAGCAGGGCTTCTGTTATCTGAGCCCCAGTTTAACAGAGTCTCTTGATTCATCAAAATTCATCAGGCATACCCTACCCTTTACTCATGCCAAAAATGCTTTAGGATAGCGTTTATGTAATTTTTAAAAATCAAGGGGCCTCTTTGGATCAGCCCCCATCAATTCAGCACCAACAATATGACACATTGGTGAGCACGCAGAGATTTTGGCATACAGTCACATGCACATTATCTGCAGCTGTGTGTCTACATCTATGAATTGCTGTACTAATACCAGCACCTCTACTAGAGAAGAAACAGAACAGGAACTCTCTGACCTTCCTCTTCTAAAACACTGCACAGGGAAATACTATAAGACAGAAACAGAAGCTCGTCTTCATGATTCACTTGGGATGATGAAACAATGAGGGCACCCCCCACCCCACAAATCCAAGGTGGTCCAGTGATGGTCCTCTGCAAGGTGGAATTCAGCACAACTAGACCTTAACTGAGAGCAAAGGCACCATCAGTCCCAAATTCCTAACCCTTCCTAATGTTTAACATCACTTCCAGGTGCCCCTTTTCACTCAAGGGGAGCCTATACGATAATTTAAGAATAAAGGCCTGATTGTATGCTCTCCTTAAGGCCATTCAGGTAATGAGTTTGCCTTGCATTTGTTTCTAAAGCTGCATTCAATTGACATGAGGAACCACAATTTCTTTAAACTGTGGTTCGTCTGCCAGATTTAAATATCGAACCCTGGTTTGCCAGCTTCTTGCTTCTACTCTACTTCCCGGCAAAGAGGCGTCCACCCTGTACTGCCATCTGTGTGGCCAGGTGCTCAGCAGTGTCTGACCAAATCTAGTCTGTGAATTCAAACATCACAATAAAGCCCAGTTACTATAAACTGGAGTTAGTAAACCTGATACGAAACTTGTTTTGAAATCCCAATTTTCTACCAACCACGCCATGAAGTGTTACAGGCAATAACCAGCACCCTGAAATAGATTCAGAAATTAACATTCAGCAAGATAAATACTTTCAGAACAGGAATATGTTTGCTCCAGATGGTAAGTGAGCTACTAAATTTTGTATTAGCTGAAGCTTCTGAACGATTTTCAAGGACAGTCTTAAGTAAAGCATGTTACAGTGCAGTTGCAAGGTTACCACAGTATGGATGAGTGTAGTCTTATCAGCTGGGCTGATATGGGGAGCCAACTTCCATGGTAGACGGAGATGGAAAAAGGCATTCTTAGCATCTAAGATAACCTGTTTCTCCACTAATAATGCTGAACCCATTGTAACTCCCAGACTCCTCAGTGAGTCAGAATAAGTTCAACCCACTCAAATATGGGGAGTGCAGCGTACCCCGAGACCCTGGCCTTACTAACCAGCATCACCTCCATTTTGTCAAGATTCACCTTCAATTTGTTCATCTTTAGCCAACTGAGCACGGCTGCCATGCACTGCCCCTGGTGGCTCAGACAATGAAACACAGAGCTGAGAGTCGTCAGCATATTGATGACACTCAGTCCCAGTGCTGCAGACAATATCACCTAAGGAGTTCAGACAAATATTGAACCGCACAGAAGGTAACATAGGGCCTTGTAGACCCCCCCACAGGATAGATCCCATACTGATGATTCCAAATCTCCAACAATGACCCTCTGGACACAGACCCCTTTCTGTACTCTCTTTTTAATCCATGCTCACTGCAGCGTCCTCCAAGTAATTCTGCACTAGAATCAAATTCAACCTTCCTTTTATTCTGTCGTTGTCCCCCATTCTGCATTACATTACCTCCCTTTGGTGGTCAGCCCGGTTTCAGCCTGCTGTTGCCCCAAGTTATTTGGATGCTGCTTTGCCGTGGACTTAAATTGCCTCAACTCAAACAATGAGAAAATCCGGAGCGGTAGGCAAATGCGGAAAGGACCACAGTCGATAAGAAAAGATCCAAAGATTCCAATGCAGTTCCTCCAATTCCAACATGAACCTCCAAGGATTTTTTAAAAATCATGTGGTCCACCATGCTGAAGGCTGCCAATAAATTGAAAAGAAGCACAATCCTTACAATTCAAAAAAGGGATTGTCCTCCAGAGTACCAAACACTGTTTCTGTTCTATAGTCAGCACTGAAACTAAACAGAAAAGTGCAAGGGCAGACATGTCATCTACAAACCCCTGGTGTTTGCTTAGCCCTTGAAACAGGGCAATAGTTATCCAGCTTTTCTTGTATCCAAAGACGGTTTCTTTAACAACAGACAGAAACCCTTTAATAACCTAGGGAACACCTCAGGTCAAAGAAATGTTCGAAGAAGAAGAAAGAAGAAGAGGAGGAGGAGGAGGAGGAGGAGATTGGATTTATATCCTGCCCTTTGCTACCCAAAGGTGTCTCAGAGCGGCTTACAAACTCCTTTCCCTTCCCTTCCCCTCCCCACAACAGACACCCTGTGAGATAGGTGGGGCTCAGAGAGCTCTTGACAGAAACTGCTCTTTTTCAAGAACAGCTCTTATCAGAGCTACGGCTTGCCCAAGGCCATCCAGCCAGATGCGAGTGGGGAATCAAACCCAGTTCTCCCAGATTAGAGTCTGCGCACTTAACCACTACACCAAACACTACACCATAATACACATCTGTGGCGCTCTCATGTGTAACTTCGAATCTTTGTCATTTTCCCTCTTTGTAATTGTTCAGGGAGTCATTTAAGTTTCTGAATGATGATGGCTAAATACAACCATCAGATGTTCAATATTATTGCTGCAATGCGAACAGCTTACAAATGACAGTAGGACTGCATTTATAACAAACATATTGAGGATTCGTTCTTTTGTCACTCAGCATGTGTGATTTCCACATGGCTGTATCCCATGGTAACATCCAAAATGGGGAGACCTCTCTCGTAGTTTCCATTTCTCATTTAGTCATTGGTTCCATTCAGATTCTGATAATATGAAGGGCATTTCCTTTATGTATTTCATTTGTATCTTGCTCCTCCTTGAAGGAGCCCGGGATATTATTTTTATACTAATAACCTTGTGGAGTGAGTTAGGCTGACAGTGAATTACCCAAGGCTAACCCATTATTCAATTTGTTCAGTCTATTAATCCTTTGGGCAAATGTCTGCATAGTGATTTGGTGAAGAATAGGGGTGAAGGACAGTGGTGGTAAGGTGTGTCAGTGTGTACATATATATGTCTCCTCCAGGAGGTAACTCTTGCTTATACTGGATCTTATGAAAAGAAGAAGCTGTTTAGAAAGATGAACCCCTTCTATTAAAAACATAAGTGAAACTCTAAAGGTTATCAACACTTTACAAAGAACATAAGGCCCCATCCTGAATGTGATGAACACTCCCTCATTCTGCACATAACCACATGGAGCTGCCTTGTACTGGGTCACTCCATTGGTCTACCAACATCAGTATTTCTACTTGCGCTAGCACTGACTGTTCAGGGTCCTGAGGTGAGGTCTTTCATGTTACCTACTACATGATCCTTTTAACTGGAGATGCTGGGGATTGAACCTGGGACCTTTTGCATGCAAAGCAGATCCTGAGCCACAGACCTCCCTCAAACACTTATCTCCTTAGAACAAAGCTTGAGTCACACACTGGACTCAGACTTTGTTCTGTTGCTTCAGACCAACACGGCTACCCACATGAACTTATTTCCTTAGTTTAATTTATCATATCTCCTGATACTATGACGGTGTATCCCTGTCCTCACTCTGTATCAATGACTGCCAGTGAAAGGAAAGATTGTGCCAACCTGATCTAGGGATGAGGGGGAATCCCATTGGAAAAGCTCTTTGGTGAAATTTTAAGCTCCTGATTGATGGAATATGAAGAATGGCCTAATGAATTGCTCTTAATGACTCCCGCCGCTGTCAGGGAGCATGAGGGTCAAGGGGAAACAGGGCACCGTGCTGAGGATAAAGGGAATGTGCCCTCAGAAGGGACCTCTTCCCCAGCTGGTAAGCGGGTATCCTTTCGCACCAAGGAACCATCCCTCGGCAGGGTGGGAGGAGGGCTCTTGGTAGTTGGTGATTCGATCCTTAGGCAGGTAGACAGCTGGGTGGCGAACCCGTGTATTGACCGTATGGTGACTTGCCTGCCTGGTGCGAAGGTAGCGGACATTACGCGTGTTTTAGATAGGCTGGTAGATAGTGCTGGGGAGGAGCCAGTGGTCGTGGTGCATGTCGGCACCAATGATGTGGGGAAATGCAGTTGTGAGGTCCTGGAGGAGAAATTTAGGCTGCTGGGCAGGAAACTTAGGTCCAGGACCTCCAAGGTAGCTTTCTCAGAAGTGCTACCTGTTCCACGCGCAGGGCTGGAGAGACAGGCACAGATCAGGAGTCTCAATGCGTGGATGAGACAATGGTGTAGGGGGGAAGGGTTCAAGTTTGTTAGGCACTGGGATGCTTTTTGGAACAAGAGGGAGCTGTACAGACGAGACAGTCTCCACTTATCCCGAGAAGGAACCAGGCTGCTGGCGCTTAAAATCAAAAAGGTGGCAGAGCAGTTTTTAAACTGAATATTGGGGGAAAGCCGACAGGAGACGAAAAGTCTCTGGTTCGGGTTGGCTCATCTGAGAGAGGTGAGGGGGTACCGGTTGCTTTTCTACAGGGAGGTGGATTGAAATTGTCCACAGAGGCCATGGCTGGTGACATGGACTGCCGGACAACGACTCGAGATAGCAAGAGGAAGGATGCAGGCTTAACTTGTAAGGGAAATTACAGCTGTTTCTATACAAATGCTAGAAGTGTCCGAGGTAAAATCGGGGAGTTGGAGTGCTTGGTGTCGGAGGGAAAAATAGACATTGTGGGTATTTCTGAAACTTGGTGGGATGAGGAAAATCAGTGGGACACAGTGATTCCCGGTTATATATTATATCGGAAGGATAGGGGGGGAAGGGTTGGAGGTGGGGTAGCTCTGTATGTCAGAGAGGGTATAAAGTCTAGAAAGATTGAGAGGCTAAGTGAATTGGATTCGCTTCTGGAAGTTCTATGGGTTGAAATAGGGGGGCCAAAAGGAAACTTAACACTGGGAGTTTGTTATCGCCCACCAGATCAAAAGATAGAGGAGGATTATAAAATGATGAATGCCTTAAAGATAGCAACTAGACAAAAACACTGTGTAATAATAGGTGATTTTAACTACCCACACATTGATTGGGTCAATATGTGTTCTAGCCGGGAAAAAGAGATTGAGTTTCTAGACACTCTAAATGACTGTGCTATGGAGCAGATGGTCACGGAACCTACCAGGGGAGAGGCGATCCTTGATTTGGTCCTAAGTAACACTCAAGACCTGGTGAGAGATGTAAAAGTGATTGCACCGCTTGGAAACAGTGATCATAATGTTGTTGAGTTCATCATTTGTACAAATAGAGAATTGGCCAAAAAGACTCACACAACCATTTTTAACTTTAAAAGGGGTAATTTCTCTGATATGAGGGGACACGTGGGGAGGAAACTGAAAGGAAAAGTAGAAAGGGTCAAAACAATTGGGGAAGCTTGGGATCTATTTAAAACTACGATCCTAGAAGCTCAAAAAATATATATTCCGCAGGTTAGGAAAGGCACAAACAGGTATAGGAAAAAGCCTGCATGGTTAACAAACAGAGTAATGGAGGCTGTAAAAAGTAAAAAGAATTCCTTTAAGCAGTGGAAAGCTAGTCACAGTGAGGCTGATAAAACGGAACACAGGCTATGGCAAATAAAATGCAAGTCTGAGGTCAGGCAGGCAAAAAGGGAATATGAGGAGCATATAGCAAAAAACGTAAAAACCAACAATAAAACTTTCTTCAAATACATTAGAAACAGGAAACCAGCCAGGGAGGCAGTGGGGCCCTTGGACGACCAAGGGGTAAAAGGAGTATTGAAGGATGATAGGGAAATGGCTGAGAAGCTAAATGCATTTTTTGCCTCCGTCTTCACTGTGGAAGATGAGAAGTGCTTGCCCACTCCAGAACCACTGATTTCAGGAGGGGTGTTGAAAGACCTGAGTCAGATTGAGGTGACGAGAGAGGAGGTCCTAAAACTGATAGACAACTTAAAAACTGAAAAATCACCAGGCCCAGATGGCATACATCCGAGAGTTCTGAAAGAACTCAAATGTGAACTTGTAGATCTCCTGACAAAGATATGTAATCTTTCCTTAAAATCTGCCTCCATTCCTGAGGATTGGAAGGTAGCTAATGTCACTCCCATCTTTAAAAAGGGTTCCAGAGGAGATCCGGGAAATTACAGGCCAGTCAGTCTGACGTCGATACCGGGTAAATTGGTGGAAACCATTATTAAGGAAAGAATTAGTAGGCACATAGATGAACAAAACCTATTGAGGCAGACTCAGCACGGTTTCTGTAAGGGAAGATCTTGTCTCACTAACCTGTTAGTGTTCTTTGAGGGGGTGAACAAACATGTGGACAAGGGGGATCCAATAGATATTATTTACCTTGACTTCCAGAAAGCTTTTGATAAAGTTCCTCATCAAAGGCTCCTAAGTAAGCTCAAAAATCATGGGATAGAAGGACAAGTCCTTTTATGGATCAAAAACTGGCTAGTTCATAGAAAACAGAGAGTGAGTGTAGGTGGGCAATTTTCTCAGTGGAGGGTGGTAAGCAGTGGGGTACCGCAGGGATCAGTACTTGGTCCACTGCTTTTTAACTTGTTCATT
Source organism: Gekko japonicus (assembly GCF_001447785.1). Lineage (NCBI taxonomy): Eukaryota > Metazoa > Chordata > Lepidosauria > Squamata > Gekkonidae > Gekko > Gekko japonicus. The sequence goes on from NW_015169202.1 coordinate 89,044, forward strand.
AATGATTTGGAGATGGGAGTAAGCAGTGAAGTGGCTAAATTTGCGGATGATACAAAGTTGTTCAGGGTGGTGAAAACCAGTGAGGATTGTGAGGCACTCCCCCTATATAAATCAATGGTGCGACCTCATTTGGAATACTGTGTGCAGTTCTAGTCACCACACCTTAAAAAGGATATTATAGCTTTGGAAAAAGTGCAGAAAAGGGCAACTCGAATGATAAAAGGGTTGGAACACTTTCCCTATGAGGAAAGGTTAAAGCGCTTGGGCTCTGTAGCTTGGAGAAATGATGACTGAGGGGTGACATGATTGAGGTTTATAAGATTATGCATGGGATAGAGCAGGTAGAGAAAGGTATTTTTCTCCCTTTCTCACAATACAAGAACTCGTGGGCACTCAATGAAATTGCTGAGCAGTTGGGTTAGAACGGATAAAAGGAAGTACTTCTTCACCCAAAGAGTGATTAACACATGGAATTCACTCCCACAGGAAGTGGTGGCGGCTACAAGCATGGACGGCTTCAAAAGGGAATTAGATAAGCATATGGAGCAGAGGTCCATCAGTGGCTATTAGCCACAAGGTATAGATAGGGACTCTGGGGCAAGTGATGCTCTGTCTTCTAGGTGCTTGGGGGTGTGTGTCAACAGTGGGAGGGCTTCTAGTGTCCTGGCCCCACTGCTGGGCCTCCTGATGGCACCTGGTATTTTTGGCCACTGTGTGTCAGAGTGTTGGACTGGTTGGGCCTTTGGCCTAATCCAACATTAGCGTCTCTTATGTTCTTATGACTGTGTGTGTGGGGGCTCATATGAATGAAGTTTCCTGAGCTACTGAACGCTAACACCTGTACCTTCAGTTGGGCCCAGAAACAAAGTGGCAATGGATATAGCTGTTTTAGAATGAGTATAATCTGTTATGTGAATTTACTTCCCATTAACTGAACAGGTCACCTAGCCATATTCTTTCAAATTGAAGTTTAGAAGCCATCTTGAAGAAGAGCCCCATCTACACTGCTTTGCAGTAATCCAAAAGTAACCAAAGCCTTGCTCGGTCATTCCAGTTTTCAATACAGTCATAGAATCATGGGACCTCCAGGGTCATCTAGTCCAAACCCCTGCACAATGCAGGAAATTCACAAATACCCCCCACCCCCAGTGACCCCTTTTCCATGTCCAGATCGCAAAAAAGCCTCCAGGATCCCTGGCCAAAACCGGCTGGAGAAAAATTGCTTCCTGACCCCAAAGTGGCAATCAGCATTTCCCTGGGCGTGTAAGAAAGTGCCACAAAAACTAAGCACTGAGGCAACCCTTCCTGCCCTCCCTCTCATGATCTGCCCAAGTTCACAGAATCAGCATTGCTGTCAGATGGCCCTCTAGCCTCTGTCTGAAAACCTCCAAAGAAGGAGAGCCCTCCACCTCCCGAGGAAGCCTATTCCACTGAGGAACCACTCTCTCAGGAAGTTCTTCCTAATGTTTAGCCGAAAACTCTTCTGATTCAATTTCAATCCATTGGTTCTGGTCCGACCTTCTGGGACAACAGAAAACAACTCCGCATCATCGTCTACATGACAGCCCTTCAAATACTTGAAGATGGTTATCATATCACCTCTCAGTCGTCTCGTCTCCAGGCTAACCATACCCAGCTCCTTCAACCTTTCCTCATAGGACTTGGTCTCCAGACCCCTCACCATCTTCGTTGCCCTCCTTTGGACACGTTCCAGCTTGTCTATATCTTTCTTAAATTGTGGTGCCCAAAACTGAACACAATACTCTAGGTGAGGTCTAACCAGAGCAAAGTGATACCATCATTTTGCGTGATCTGGACACTATACATCCCTTTTGTAACAAGGGGGAGAGAGGGATAAGAAGTGCAGCTACACAGTGAACTCCTCAGAGACAAAACACTGAACAGCCACCAGTGGGGTACAGGCCATTCACAAACTGTGCACCAAAGTTCCTTTTGAGTCCTTGCAGATGTATACCAACTCTGCCAAAATTCAATTCGTTTCCAGCTTATATAAGAACACTTTTTTTCCCAGTTCAAAGAAGCTGGCATTTAAAAATAAACTTACAAGTCTTCATCCAGAGGTAGAAAGGCATAAAATTGTTCCAAGAAATAAAAACTGCACTATAGAGTTTCTTTTATAAATATTGCACATTTAGCTAAATGTGAGTGGGTTACAAGGAGACATAAAGGGTGTAATGTTGTGTCCTGTGCCATTAGATACAACTTACAAAGAGCTTCAGTCTTTTACCACAGAGTGTGTAACCAGTCTGTTAAAATAACCATTTGTTCTTTGGGCTGCAAATTCAATTACCGATTTTACTTGAATCACGTTCTGCTGCAGAAACGAGCGCAGAGAGGAACAAGCAGAATACTTAGACAATTTTTATAAAAATCCCCAAACAAGCACGATTGTGTGAAGAAATTGGTTGTGATTATTCCTTGCCTGTGAACAAGTAATGTGCTCCAAACTTATTTCCATATTTTTAATTAACACCTACTTAAAATAAAACTTGTGCCATTGATCACTTTAATCACAAACAGGGAAAATACAAAGTTCACTTTATCAGAAAACTTACTAAGGGTTATTTTTGGTAACTCTTTTTCATGTTTCTATCATTAAAACTGGATTATCAGCATTTCTTCCCCTGGAATGCGGGACATGGAAATGGGCTCTTCTAAACAGTCTAAATTATTATAACTTGTGCCTCTACAGACCTCAAGTCATGGCTAGTAAAAGACAAGGGGATTGCTCGGTAAGGAGTGTATTCTGCATACCCACCACATTTGTCCGTTAACAGCTCTAGGAGTTAAACTGCAAGAAGCTCAATACTGCCACTAAAATTGGCAGTACTACCTTACATTCCCCTCTCCCTCTAAGTAACACATGGCAGAACTTACTTCAGGTCCTGATGTCAAGACATAGGTAGACTTTACTCAAGAAGGACCCTTTTTTGGTACTACTCTCATGTTTCTTACAATGTTTAGTTTTGTTCTAGGATATCTGTAAATGTCGCATACCTATTAACTGTAACCTGGAAATTGTGATTATATGCCCCAGGCAATTAAGGAAATATGGGGTTTTTTTTTGTGTGGTGTGATGGGTTTCTTAATATGGCTGCCCAAACCGACCAATTCACTGATACATAAAGTTATTGTCTATTTCCATTGTATCTCATCATACTTAAAAGACTCTTGAGTATCTCTCTATCCCAGTTTATTACATTTTGATCCCACCCTTCTTCTAAGAAGCTCAAGGAGGCATACACGATCTCCTCCATTTTATCTTCAGAACAACCTTGTAAACTGGTTAGGCTGAGAAAGAGTGACCGGCCCAAGATCACCCAGTGAACTTTATAGGGAGTCCTTATTAATAGGGTGGGGTGAAGTGAGGAACTGCAGGAGGAGGAGGGAATGGGAAAAACTGTTCCTCTTCCTGACCCAATGGAAGAGCACCTTTGGATCCAATCCAGAATGACTGAGGATTAGAGAAACAAGCCCGACTAAGCAAACGTCAGCACAGCTTCTGAAAAGAAAAGTCACAGCTAACCAAATTTTTGAAATTTTGGGGAATGTTAACTTGGTGACTGTGACCCAATAGACATGATATACTTGGCTTTCAGAAAGCTTCTGACAAAGTCTTCCAGCAAAGCTCCTGAGCAAACTGTGCGATAACAGGATTGGTAAACAGTTAAAACACTTTAATTGTGTACTGTATGATTGTTTTATTCTGTTTTTATATGTTTTAGGTGACTTGGCACATGGTGCCGCTAATTGTGAGCCACCCTGAGCCCGTTCGTGGGGAGGGCGGGATATAAATCCAATTAACAACAACAACAACAACCACCACCAAAAAGTAAGAGTCATCAAATTGCGGAGATAGGTGAAAACCCAAGGGGGCTGCCAAAAAGCTCTAAAATTATTTTTCCAAACTAGATGAAGAGACACTGTAAATAGATTTCAGTGTCAGTAAGTATAAAACGGTGTATAGCGCACCGGGGGGGGGGGGGACGATGCCCGTGTTCGCATACACATTGATAGGCCCTCTAGTAGTGATGCCAAAACCAGGAAGGGCAAGATTTAGTGATCGACATTAGCTTAGATCAGAGACAGGCAAAACAGTGTGAGCTCTCTTTGACCCCATCAAAGCCCCTCCTCTCTGGTAAAATCATAATTAAGAGGGCTGACACAAAATTGCTGGATCAGTAATTATAAATAAGGCGGGCCAGTCGCTTATCTCTCCGCTTCAGGGTGCCCTGTCTGCAAAACGGCGGTATCAACTGGCTTTCTGTGACCAGGTCTTTGTGCAGCATTTTTAAGATTTGGTGCTGGGATCCCTGATGTGAGTTTATACTTGTCTGAGGAGATACCCAAATGCATGGCTCATGTCGTGCAGGAAGTGCGATTGCCCCCCCCCCCCGGAGGAAACATTTTGCAACTGGCGCCAGTTGGTGAACCTTTGGAGAAAAGGATACTACAGAAGTCTATCCGAAATGGCTTAGATTGCTTCGAAAAGGGATGAGATCAGAGACAGGCAGCCAGACCATTTTGCTCAGCACTCAAGGCTAGTTCTTTGTCCAAGCCACTAAGGCAAGCCCCCAAGGTACTGCCAGTGCCACTAACGCTGGTGACATGGGAGAAGGGGACGGGTATGGCTTATGCCAGTGATTATCTCCTGGACCCACAGCTGAGGTCTGAGTTGAGTTCCTTAGGCGCTGGCAGTACCACTGGGGTTCAACCTGCTCCCAGCATGCCTGGCCAAAAACAACCCTCATTTTTATTCTCTCCCTTGGCTTGCTGGCACACCGACATCTTCCCAGGTACACACTGCAGGCTTTCTTTGGAGCTCAGGCCAAAGGGGTTGCCTACCTCTGGACTGGGCGGATTCATAGAAGACAGATCCATTGACAGACGTTTGCCATGGTGATTCAATTAAACGTCTATGGTGAGAGTCAGGTGCTTCTCAGAGCCGGCCGCTGAGCAGGAAGGGGCTGTTTCCTTCATGATCTGCTTGTTCACTGTCCCAAGGCATCTAGCTGAAACTCTTGGCCTCGAACAGTTCCTCGGCCTAATCCAGCAGGAACTGTCTTATATGCTTTGATGAAAAAACCGGGAGAGAAACCACTGCCTTAGCAATGGATTGAAAACACAGAGACAATTTCTGCATTGCGGCCCTAAGCTTCAGTGTAACATTCCTGTACTACTGGCGCAATGCTAATGTTTTGACACCGCACAGTTGTGCCAAGTCAGTATTTCTCGTTTGAGCATTTATTTGCAATCCAATGGTAAGGCTGGATTGCCAGAAAGGAAGAAATACCGAACAAACGACAAGGGATATCACCTTTCGAAGGAAAGCCCCTTTGTCAGAACCGCCAACATTTACTCACAAACTATTTTTCAAGCTTTATCACTGTATCAGATCTGAAGAGTTCAAATAAAGCCAATTCATCAAGGAACCAGTGGTTTCCAGTGCGACACATGAACCCAACCACCTGTCTCTTTCACGGTAATAATAATAAAAAAAAGATCAACACAAGAGTTAGCTTGGAGCTAAAGGTGTACGAAATTAGATCCCCAAATCAGAGAAGCGTCAGACCTGGAAGTTATTACTCGAGAAGCCAGAAGTGTTGTTTTTATCTGGGCACACGCGAAGCCTTGGAAAGTGCTGCTTCCCAGCCTTGTTGAGCTTGAAACAAGTTTCTACTGTGAGCTGCTTTGAAAACTGCCAACAAATCAAGCTATTAAATCAGGGTATTTAAAATGTGTTTAACTCGGAGTGGGAAGAAACAATAACCATTTTCAACCAAATAGTTTCCCCCTGAAGTGAATTGTTACATAACACAGCTATTTTGCTCCTTATCCCTCGCCATCTGTAATTTAATTTCCATTTCTAAAAAGCAAAAGAGATGACATTTGTTTAAACAAGATCCCCATAATCAAGAAGAATTTAACCTCAAGCTGAGATTTCATGAGAAAAGATCTCATGCTGTAAAACACTACTTGGCTTAAAATGCAACTGGGAATTGCTGGGAGAACGGAGGAGTCGGAATGCTTGTTTTTCAGCCTCCGCTATTTTGTGGCTCTCCTTCCATTCTTCAAGTGAAACGTTGAGCGAAATAATCCCCCCCCCCCGTTAGACGTAGATGTTCACATGACTCGATCAGTCTGTTACAAGCTGTTTTGAAACGTTCAGTGTTTCATCTTTCATCACTGCATCAAACGGGAGGAAGATTTTAAGATCAACCGTGGATAGCAGGAGCTATGATGAAGTTTCAAAGGAATGTTATAAGCCTCCTTCCTCCGTCAGAAGAGGCAAGAGGTTAACAATGGTGACTTTTTATTTAAAAATTGTTACGTTCAGGAGGCCAATCCTACCTGCTGTCAAGGAAGGTGTGAACTGGGCAGCAGGATGATCAAGGGTCCGTGAACAGGCATGACAGTGCAGTCCTAAGAACTCTTTCCTGCAGTGGGATTCTGAGCAGACCTGCCCTGTCAGTTATCGTGCTATTTATTTGTTGTTGTTGTTGTTCAGTCACACAGTCGAGTCCGACTCTTCGCGACCCCATGGCCCAGATCACACCAGGCCTTCCTGTCTTCCGCCGTCCTCTGAAGTTGGCTCAATTTCATGGTCGTTGCATCTATGACACTGTCTAACCGTCTCATCCTTTGCCATCCCCGTCTTCTTTGACCTTCAGTCTTTCCCAGCATCAGGGTTTTCTCCAGTGAGTGCTCCCTTCTCATTGGGTGGCCAAAGTATTTGAGCTTCAGCTTCATTATCTGGCCTTCTAGGGAACAGTCAGGGTTGATTTCTTTTAGGATTGACTGATTTGATCTTCTTGCAGTCAAGGGACTCTCAAGAGTCTTCTCCAGCACCATAGTTCAAAAGAATCTATTCTTCGGCGCTCGGCCTTCCTTACAGTCCAACTCTCGCAGCCATACATGACTACTGGGAATACCATTGCTTTGACCATGCGGACTTTTGTTGGCAGGGTGATGTCTCTACTTTTTATCATGCTGTTTAGGTTCGCCATCGCTTTCCTCCCAAGGAGCAGGCGTCTTTTAATTTCATGGCTGCGGTCACTGTCTGCGGTGACCTGGGATCCCAGAAACGTGACGTGAAAACTTATTATTTTACTTTTATTCAATTCATTTGTACCCCCCCTTTCTCCTCAGTTGGGGACCCAAAGCAGCTTGCATCGTTCTCCTCTCATCCATTTTGTCCTCACTACAACCCTGTGAGGTAGGTTAGGCAGAGAGAGTGTGACTGGCCCAAGGTCACCCGGCCAGCTCCGTGGCACGAGT
>NW_015169202.1:96953-100828 GCF_001447785.1 Gekko japonicus
CAATGGGATGGGGGCACCTCTTTCTGGGGCCCATAGAATTGGACCCCCTGGTCCAACCTTTTCGAAACTTGAGGGGGGGGGTGAGGAGAGGCACCAGCAGCTATGCTGCAAATCTGGTGCCTCTACCTAAAAAAGCCACCCTCAGAAACTCCGGGAAACCCCCAGATCGATTCTCCATTACAGCCTATGGGGCCTACTGACTATAATGGTCCCTATAGGCTACAATGGAGCCAGGGAAATTATTATTTTTTTGCACACTCCTATTATGCTTTTCAGTATAAAAAGTGGGATATAAATATTTGAATAAATAAGTAGTTTGGGCAGATTGATAACATTTAAGCAACTTCCTGTTTGTTAGGTTAGGCAGGGTTCTGACAGTGATTGCTCCTTCTCTGTTATACCTGACCTGTAATGCTGATTGTCAAATTTCACTAAAAAACACAAACTAGACTGCAAGAGTTCCCCCCACCACAAGTGCTGGTATGTTTTCTAAGGCTCAGCACAAGGCAACAGTCCAAGGACAGGTCTACCAATATGGTGGACTGGAGTGGGTAGACCTGTATTCCAGAGGACAGTATGCCAATATAATGGAGAGGAGTGGGTGAAATTTGACGCAATGCTGTTTTCTCTAATAGTGTCTACATTATTATTAAAATAATGAAAGTAAAAACTTGAAGAAAAAGGAAATGAAGAGCTGTGGGACTGTGACCTAAGCCAGCAACTCTCCCCCATTCAATATGAAGACACATGGTTAATTATAAATTAAACAATCGCCACCAATTCCAGGGAAGCTCCCACCATGCAGGGGGTACACAGACACTTATGGTTGAGGGCATGGGTCCTTAACGTGGTGCCTATGGGCACCATGGTGCCTGCTGACACCTCTTCTGGTGCCCAAGTGTTTTGGTGTAGAGAGCCAGTTTGGTGTAGTGGTTAGAAGCGCAGACTCTAATCTGGGAGAACATGGTTTGATTTCCCACTCCTCCACATGCAGCTACTGGCGTGACCTCGGGTCAGTCAATATGTTCTTTCAGAGTCGTTCTGGAAAGAGCAGTTCTGGAAAGAGTTCTCTCAGCCCCATCTCCCTCACAGGGTGTCTGTTATGGGGAGGGGAAGGGAAAGGAGTTTGTAAGCCGCTCTGAGACACCTTTGGGTAGTGAAGGGCGGGGTATAAATCCAATATCTCCTTCTTTTCAGAAAGTAGGTGGGGCTTCTGCCCAGCAACGCTTCTGATTGGCCACTGGAGATCTGGTTGGCTGTGCAATTTTTTTTAAAAAAATGTTGCTTTGGCAGCAGCTGCCAACACAGGACAAGGATCTTCATCGTGTGACTGAAGGTAAATTGTGGCGGCCATTTTGTGGCTGGCTCTTGCCTCCTTCAGCAGCCATTCTGTGTCAGCAATTTTGTGGCTGTGCCTACCCACACTGTATCAGAATTACAATGGTGCCCATAGAGATGTGAAGGCCTGGAAAAAAACCAGAAAAATTCGGGGAAAAAACGTTTTTTTTCCGTTTTTTTCCCTGAAGCTTTTTTGTTTTTTTTCCCGAAAAATTTGAAAAATTGAAAAAAGAAAAGAAAAGAAATTGATTATGGAATGTTTTATTTTAACATGATAAATAAAATATTTTAAGACAAGGTGTTCAAATATTTTCCAAATCATTTCTAAAATATATAATGGTATCAGATTGATCTAATTTCTGTGCACTGAGGACAAGCAAGTTAATATGCTAGTTGTGATAATTTCATGCCAAGTAAAAATGTCCATAGTCATTTTTTATGTTCCTAAAGTAACAGAATGACTTTCAATCTAGAAAAGACAAAGGAAATGCTAATGTAGCATTTCTTTCAATTTTTCCGAAAATTTCCGTTTCCCCCCCAAAAAAACCGGAAAAAAACGGGTTTTTTTCCGAACTTCAAAATTTCCGGAAATTTTACATCTCTAGGTGCCCACAGGCTCAAAAAGGCTGGGGACCCCTGGCCTAGACGTGGTACGCTCCACTTGTTAGAACTGCTGGCCAAACACCCACATCTTCCTGTGACCTTCCTTGCAAGAGCCACAACACTGGAACAAGCAACAGAACACAGGGTAAGAGGGCACGGGATCCAAGGCAACACATTCCTTAGAAGAGGTTATTAAAGCCCATCCAACATCATGATCCTCCCCAACAGATAAGCCTTCAAAGGAATAACTGAGGAGACAACACACCTGAATGGGGGGGGCGGACCAGGACAGAAAGACAGACACTCGGGCAATGTGGGTGTGGCACCAACTCTGCGAGCTAACCTTTTAGTCCCACCATCAGCGCTGATCTACAGTTTTGAAATTGGGGAGGAAGGGCCTGCAAGAGGAAAAGCCAGCCCTGTGCAAGAACTGCACCAAAGGACATGACAAAATACCTAAACAAACATTTACATAACAAACAGTGACTTTCTTGTGTTACTGGGGGCAATTCCCTCCCCTCAACCAGATGAAAGAAGAAGAAGAAAAGAGACTGGATTTATACCCCGCCCTTCACTACCTGAAGGCGTCTCAGAGCGGCTGACAAACTCCTTTCCCTTCCCCTCCCCACAACAGACCCCCTGTGAGGTAGGTGGGGCTGAGAGAGCTCTGACAGAAACTGCTCTTTTTTCAAGAACAGCTGTGCCAGAGTTATGGCTTGCCCAAGGTCATCCAGCCAGGTGCAAGTGGAGGAGTGGGGAATCAAACCCGGTTCTCCCAGATTAGAGTCCGCGCACTTAACCACTACACCAAACTGGCTGGTTCAGGGCCTCCTCAACACAAACAAAGTGTATGGGTTCCACTATTTAGATCATCATACACTGACAGCCAGTGTGGTGTTGTGGTTGGAGTGATGGACTAAACTCTAGAAGAATCCTGGCTCTGTCATGGAAGCTTGCTAGGTGACCTTGGGCCAGTCACACACACTCAGCCTAACCTACCTCACAGAGTTGCGGTAGTTGTGACGATAAAGTAGAGGAGAAAAGAACAATGTAAGTCGCTTTGAGTTTCCCTGGGGGAAAAACGCATGGAATAAAAAATGAAGTAAAATCAATCAATCAATCAATCAATCAATCTACAAAAATGTCACAGCTAGCAGAATTTTTTTGGGAAGATCATACCTGTATTGTCCTTCTGCATTACTCATGCTTGTCAATACAATCTTGTCAGTAAATTACATTGTCGAAGAAGAGAAGATGAGACTGGATTTATACCCCAACCTAGAGATGTGAAGGCCCGGAAAAAAAACGGAAAAATTCGGGGGAAAAACATTTTTTTCTGTTTTTTTCCTGAAGCCTTTTTTGTTTTTTTCCGAAAAATTGGAAAAATTGAAAAAAGAAAAAAAAAGAAAAAAAAATTGATTATGGAACGTTTTATTTTAACATGATGAATAAAATATTTTAAGACAAGGTGTTCAAATATTTTCCAAATCATTTCTAAAATATTATATATATATGGTATCAGATTGATCTATAATTTCTGTGCACTGAGGACAAGCAAGTCCTAGGTTACAAACTGAACTCTCCAATGCAAGAACAAGATGCATTTCTTCCTTTAGGAGGTGCTATTGTCATGAGAAAAGAAAAAGGTTTCAGTTTTGTTTTTGCATGTGGGCGGGTATTCTGTTTGTAATAACTGTTTGGATACACTATATTTTTAATATGCTAGTTGTGATAATTTCATGCCAAGTAAAAATGTCCATAGTCATATTTTATGTTCCTAAAGTAACAGAATGACTTTCAATCTAGAAAAGACAAAAGAAATGCTAATGTAGCATTTTTTTCAATTTTTCCGAAAATTTCCGTTTCCCCCCGAAAAAAAACTGGGAAAAAAACGGGCTTTTTTCCGAGCTTCAAAATTTCCAGAAATTTTACCT
>NW_015169202.1:101205-103574 GCF_001447785.1 Gekko japonicus
CCCCCCCGGCTTCCAGTTTGACAACGTCTCACTGAGATTAGGACAAGAAAAACACCAACTTCGATGAGTGTATTCCAAAGCAATCAGATTTCTTTAAATTAGATGCTATTGATTGGAAAGCAGACAGCTCCACACTTTGATCATTACATCATCTTAGATCTCATTTATCACTAAGGAACCCGTGCACCACCCCCCACAAAATTACAACAAAAAAAATCATCATACAAGATCTTGATCAAAGTGTGTCACTATCAGCTTCCAAGTCAACATACTGCCAGTAAAGCTGGCAAGTTGCCTAGAAAAAGGAGGCAGCAGCTGGTGGATTTGATTACCATCTGTAAATCTTCTAATGTTTAAAGGTAAATTGTTTTGTCTCCATCTAGTGATCAATTGCGTTTAGCAAGAAAATTGGGCAAAATTTATTTTACAAAAAAGAAAGTTGAATTACACGAGTGTTCTAGCCAAGAACATTCTTTTGCCTACGTTATGGTTTTAAAAGTATGGCTTTGACCAGAGTGACGCAAGCATTCTCCATGAGGTTATCAACCAATGTTCACATCTTTGAAAAGTTTGGCACACTACAGCATTACATGCATCAGAAAGTGAACACGGCCTACTTTGTTCCTACAAAAGGCAGACCTATGAAAGAGTGCCCCCCACCACTATAATCCCGGGGAATGCTTCCTAAGAGGAAATATACGCAGTATAACCTTGAATCCCATACTGAAATCTAACATTCCAGCCCTCCACTAGAAGAACCAGAAAGAAGTAGTAGGAGGAGGAGGAGATTGGATTTATACCCTGCCCTTCACTTGGAGTCTCAGAGCGGCTTACAAACTCCTTTCCCTTCCCCTCCCCACAACAGACACCCTGTGAGGTGGGTAGGGCTGAGAGAACTCTGACACAAACTGCTCTTTTTCAAGGACAGCTGTGTCAGAACCATAGCTTGCCCAAGATCATCCAGCAGCTGCATATGGATGAGTGGGGAATCAAACCCAATTCTCTCAGATCAGAGTTTGCGCACTTAACCACTACACCGACCTGGCTCTAATTAGGCACCATCACTTCATAACCAACATACATAATATTGAAGTTCCACCGTGAACACCATTTTTACTCTTGTCCTTATATTTTTTCTTTATGCTCATGCACTCTGTTTCCAAGAAGACAATGGGCTAGGAATTCTGTGCCTTGTGAACTAGAATGTTGCTGCCTAGGAACCACGATGTCAAAAATGGCCAGGGATATGGAACAGAATGTCTGAGTCCTACTCCGACCCAGAACATCAGGTACTGGTGGGCCCTTCATCAGAGCTATGTAACTACTATGGACGTTATGGCGACTGGTTGCGATGGCTAGCCACCAGGTAAGAAGGTCTAGGAGGAGGTAGGACAGGCAGGGTCTCTTAGGCAAGAGTTCCTCTCTCTCGATGGCCGTGCAGGAAGCCTGAAAATGGAGGTCTCCCTGGTGCCTTGGAGTCAGACTATTCTGTTCCTCAGTGCCACCTTCCCACGTTAAATCACGGGCTAAGTGTGTGCCCCAAGGTTGTCCCAGTGCCAGCATCTCCACATGACTTCTAGCCACTTCTCCATGGTTATTTCCAGAGTGACAGAGAGTGCAGTAGTGGTGCTCCCTTCCTTCTGCACAGCATAGAGTGCCTCACATCTGGAGGGTGGCTCAAATACATGATTCCGCTGTGAATTAAAAACTTGGAACCACATACAGTCGCTCATCATATGATTAGCATACCCACAAGTGCATAAACACGACTGACGGCATTTTTAAAAATATCACCCTAGCTGGAGAAACTGACGGAAGAAGTCATGAAAATGACATGGGCGAAGGAAGACCTACGCATGAAACGCTACCTGCATGGAGATTATGAGGGCGCGTCACATACAAATGGAGGGAGCCTTTTATACCGGAGAAATGTCAAAGCCTTTATGAACCACAACGTGTAATACAGGAATCTTATCAATCGGAAGACTAAGGGCTGGAACGGGTCAAGTGGGGGGGGGGAAGCTTCAAGAGAGACAGCTATTCCTTTCTTCATTAGGTCTCATCTGATCCAGTATTTAGTCTTGGACAGGAGCCAGAAATTTCAAAGGTAGAACGGTGTAGCGGCTTAGCTCCCTCTGATGTTATCTTTAGCCGTTTGGGAGCCGGTCCTTCCCATGTGGCTCAGAAACATCAGGCAGCCAAGATCAACACGTGGGAAGAGTCCATACCAACACCACTCCTCTTGGAATGTGGAGCGACACCAGAACAAGAAGGCACAATGGGGGCTGGATTCCCCCCCCCCAACAACATTATTCAGCAGCTTGGAAAGGGGCTCTTGTGCTGCTACAGGGAAAATGGGAACAAGCCCT
>NW_015169202.1:103727-107664 GCF_001447785.1 Gekko japonicus
AAGCAGCCTGATTTGAAACAGCAGAACTAGGTGAGAAACCAGAAGTACTAAGCAGGTGTGTGGCAGAGGTAACGGGCTGGATGAGGGCCAATAGACTAATGCTTAAGCCACAGAAGACCACAGCGCCATTTGGTAAGAGTGTTAACTGTGGAATGAGTCAGCCTGTCTGAGATGGGGTTTGTAGCTTGGGAACACCATCAGATTCACTGCTTGCAGAGGAACATCTGAGTCTCCTCTCTGGCACACGGTGCCTTTAACCATCTTTTTAAAATTTTTTAAATATTATTATTATTATTTTAAGAGTACAACAGAGTTTAAGAGTTCCATTATTATTATTTTAAGAGTACAACAGTATAACGACGATAATCAGTAGTTAGTACATGTATAAAGTTAACTATTTCCATTAGCTGATTTTCCTAGAAACAACTGTCCAATACCTTATCTTCCTTACAAATTTAGATGTTACCCTACATATTTCAAAAATATAACAGTTCTTGGTAATGCTTATTTTTTGGGATAATACCTCCTTCTTGACAGATAGCTGACTACAGGAAACCATATGCCTTTAACCATCTTCAGTTGGTTTTCCAGCTGTGTCTCTCCTTGGATAGCTGAGATGAGGTCACAATTACCCATGCTCCAATTGTGACCAGAGTCAATGGCTGCAATGGGGTTGTCTTTGAGGACTGCTGGGAAACCTGAATTAATACAAAATGTGCTAACTGACACATTAGGAGAGAACATATCCTGCCAATCCTGAAGGAGTTACTTTGGAATGGTGACATCTGGGACAGATTACTGTAATTCGCTCTACACGGGCCTACCTTTGCGCCTGATCCAGAAGCTCCAACTGATCCAGAATGCAGCCACGTGAGTCCTTAGTGGGACCCCCTGAACAGCACACATTCAACCAGTGCTGTGCGAGCTGCACTGGCTTCTAGCAGAGCACTAGATCAGGATCAAGGTCTTGTTTTTTGACCTTTAAGGCCCTTAGTGGTCAGGGACCTACATATTTTCGGGACCAGCTCTCTCAGTATGCCTGTGGAAGAGCCTCTTGGTGATCCCCGGCCCGAGAGAGATCTGGCTGTCCTCAACCAGGACCAGGGATTTTTCGGCCCTCACCCCTGCCTGGTGGAACCCTCTGCCAGAAGACATCCGTGCCCTGCGAGAGTTATTGCCTTTCCGCAGGGCATGCAAGGCAAAGATGTTCCGCCAGGCATTCGGTTGAGGACAGCGATGGGGGACAGTAGGACATCTGGCACTCTTATATGCTTTCCCCATCCCTTGCTACCCCTCCCCCCCAAGGAGGCTGGGGAGCTAAATCCCCCCCCCCGCTACTTGTATATACATATATTGTTTTATCTACTGATCTGTTTTTAGGCGGTTTCAATGTTGGTTTTAACAATGAATTCTGTATACTACCTTGTAAGCCGCCCCGAGCCCTGCTTGTAGGGAAGGGAGGCCTAGTAAATCCAAATAAATAAATAATAAAGAATTACCCTATTACTTTGGTGCACTTTGAATTACACTTATTACTTTGCAAAGAAGAGTTCCGCTAAAGGGACTCCAGTGTACTATCAATTGTTATAATACATGCTGTATGACCTCAAACAGCGTACCAACGAAATGTCAGATTTAATCAGAAGCAGATCGACTGCATGAAGGCTGCATTTATGGAAAATTTGACAGCTTTGAGAGATGCTTAGCGGTGCGAATTGCAAACTAAAAGTTGATGTATACTAACAGCAATTGTGATAATTTATTATAAATTATGGCTTTTGTTAGACATAGTAAAAGATAAGCGTACTTTCGATCTAAATTTAAATTTGTCCCTAAATAAAGATGAGTACTGATATAAAAAGGCAGAACATTCAATAAGAAACCAGCTGCGAAAGCTTCAAGGCCCTTTTAGCTGACCAAAACTGTGGACCCTTCACTTAGTGCTAAGCTTGCACTATTGGCTGTTCCAGCACCAGTTGCACAAGAGGAGACAAGCAAGACTTTTACCCATGTTTGCCCCCTAACAGGGTAGATGTGCACCCCCATCTTGGAGAGGAATGACGAACAGAGGAATCAAAACAACCACACTTAAAAACAGAACAAGTAAACAGTAGGATATTCTTGCTCGGGAGGGACTGGTCGCCTTGCTAGTACTCACCACTTTTCTTTTCTCCCTTACTAGATGGCTAACACAAACTAATTTGCAAAATGTTTGCACAATAGTAATAGTACAGGTGGTAATGATGCAGCACTTCAGAGTGTTTGCCTCCTTATAGAAGAGAAGAAGAGATTGGATTTATACCCTGCCCTTCACTTGGAGTCTCAGGGCGGTTTACAAACTCCCCTCCCTTCCCCTCCCCACAACAGACACCCTGTGAGGTAGGTGGGGCTGAGAGAGCTCTTTCCAGAACTGTCCTTGAAAGAACAGCTCTGACAGAACTATGTCTTGCCCAAGGTCATCCAGCAGCTGCGAGTGGATGAGTGGGGAATCAGGCCCAGTTCTCCCAGATTAGAGTCCGCACACTTAACCACTACACCAAAATGGCCAGCATTATTATTCCCTTATCGTAGGGGAGAGTGGGACCAAAGGCAAGACACAGCAGCTTACCAGAGGCCACCTATACCCCACCTTTCTCCCCAATGGGATCCAAAGCAGCTTATACTTTCTCTTCTCTTTTCTATTTTCTCTTCACAACAACCTTGTGATGCAGGTAAGGCTCGGAGCATGTTATAGGCCCAAGATCAGTCAGCAAGCTTTCACAGTGGAGTAGGGATTTGAACCTGGGTCTCTCAGATCCAAATCCAACGCTCTAATCACTACACCACACTAGCTCTCCTGGTGACTTCATGGAAGAGGTCACTATTCTCCAGTGGTAATCTATTATTTGCTATCCTGATGTCATGCATGTGGCCCTCCCACAAACTCTGGCTTTAAGGCAGCACAGGCCAGGATCATATCCTGTCAGGTATCAAGCAGGCGGCTCCGGACACAGGTAGAAATTTTCCTAGGCACTCTCAGATGGGGATTTTTAGCACCTAACGACAGGAGGCAGGACATTTAAACAGAGACTGAAGAACAGTCGTTCCCGGTGGGGCCTCTCTCCTAGCCCGCAAGTCCAAGGCGTAATGACAAACGAAGGTATCCGTCAAAGACCATTCAGCGGGACACCACTCTAAAATGCTGTAGATGAGGTGACAGCCCTAGTGGAATGTGCAGGAACCTCTAAAGGGAAAGAACACTCAGCTAGCCCATAACAGAGTTTAATGGAGTGAGCTCCCGTCTCTAGTTCCAGCTCCTGCCAACCTAGCAGTTCAAAAGCAAGAAATTGCAAGTAGATAAATAGGTACCACTTCGGTGGGAAGGGAACAGCGTTCGGTGCGCCTTGGTGTTTAGTCATGCCGGCCACATGACCACGGAAACGTCTTCGGACAGCGCTAGCTCTTCGGCTTTGAAATGGAGATGAGCACAGCAACCCTAGAGTCGGACTCGACTGGCTTTCGAGCAAGGGAACCTTTACCTTTTATTAGCCACCTAGACACGATTTAGGGCGATGCTCCATTCCTCCTGCATGATCCCGAGAAGCAAACAAAAAACCCAGCTGTCCGTTTCAAATAAAATAACAGTGCCCTCCTAACATCCAAGGATTGCAGGCACCTCTCCATGTCCGAGGTCAAAGAGGAGGAAAAGACAGACAGAATACGCTCCGAGTCCTGGGACAAATGTAACTTTGAGATGACCTTGGTTCAAAATTGGGTGGTGCACCACCCTTTCGGGAGAAATCTTTAACAATGGTTGCTCCACTCGTAATGCTGCTAAATTTGCTAACCCATCTGGCAAAGGTGATTGCCATTAACAAGCGTACCTTCATTGAAAGCAATGATTCCAGGCACTTGGGCAAGGGCTCAAAGGGCTTGTCCATCCATTGCTATAAGACTA
>NW_015169202.1:110756-122420 GCF_001447785.1 Gekko japonicus
GCCTCTCGAGGCGCGACCATGTCCAGCCTGTTCTGAAGGCGCTGCACTGGCTGCCAATAGCGTACCGGGTCCACTTCAAAGTGCTGGTTCTTACCTATAAAGCCCTATATGGCCAGGGTCCAGCTTACCTAAGGGACCACCTTTCCCCATATGTTCTCCCAAGGGCACTATGGTCGGGGGCAAAACATCTTCTGGTTGTCCCAGCCCCTAGAGATATCAAATATGCTGCGACTAGGGCCAGGGCTTTTTCGGTGGCGGCTCCTATCTGGTGGAACGAGCTCCCGGAGGAGATCAGGGCCCTGCGGGACCTTATGCAGTTCTGCAGGGCCTGCAAGACGGAGCTCTTCCGCCAGGCTTTTGAGTAGGAGCCGCCACCATCACTGTACCACCACCATGCTTCCATTTCTGGCAATGCAAACTGGCCTTGGGAATGAAGAATGGACATAGTTGCAGACTGACCAAGAAGAGACAGTAGATCCTCTGAAACATTGCATTGGAGTCCCTGTCTTGGATGATATATTGTTGTGAGCACCGATTTTAAATGTAAATGTAATTGATTGTTTTATTTGGTTTTAGTGTTATGTATGCCAATTGCCTCTTGTTAGCCGCCCATGTGGAAGGGCGGGATATAAGTCAAATAAATAAATAAATAATAAGTGGGTCATGGGGGGTGTCATTCTATGTCCCCATGATATACTGATTTCATTCTTTACTTGACCGTAGTGATTTGTACGACTGTCTCGAACTTTGTTGTTCATGCCTTTTGAAAAAGTAATAAATTTTTTAAAAAGGTCATAATCGACCATGTTGAACGCTGCCATGAAATCTAATAAATAAATAATAAAAGTAGCAGTGCTGACCTGCCTTGATTCAGCTGTCTATGGAGATCGTCTGCTAAGGTAACTAACACTGTCTCTGTCCCAGTCAGGGCAGAAGCCAGACTGAATGAATCCAATGCCGATGTCTCATTCAGGAAACCCTGGAGCTGTTCAGCCACCGCTTTCTCAATCACTTTGCCCAGAAATGATAGATTCAAAACTGAGCAGTAACTGGTAGGATCAGAAGGATCCTGAGGTTTCCCCCCCCAAAGCGGCTTAAGCCCAGGACCTCATGGCTTCCTTGAGGCCCTCCGGAGAGGTCCCTGTTTGTAGGGACCAGTTGATAAGTTCCCTCAACGGGCCCCGTATTCTCTCGCCACCGGCCTTCTCCAGCCACGAGGGACACGGGTCAAGGGGGCACGTGGTTGGTCTGACAGCACCCAGGATCCTTTCAGTTCAGTTCAGTTAGCCTTTATTGGCATAAAAATACCTTAAAAGAGGATTACTATAAAAAAAGAAATATACATATAAAACCATATATAGAGAGCCAAGCATTTTACCGACGACATAATACTGCATAATGTTGCATAAAACAATTACTCATTTGGTAGTTTTCCTGGCGTAGCTTTATCGCTGATTGTAAAAACATGGCTACTGTCATTGATATTTCCAGAGCAGAGTCATTTAGAAGATGGTGCGCTTTTAAAGCACCAGGAAGGTTCGTTATGTTGGCTAAGATAGGATTTAAATATCTAGAATGTATATCTACGTAAAATTGACAATGCAAACAAATATGTGAAACTGTCTCGGTGCATCCAGAGTTGCAATGGCAAAGTCTATCCTCATATACTATGTTATTATATCTCCCAAGCAAGATTGCTGATGCTATTACAACGAATCTTGCTAGAGAAAAGGCTCTACACTGTTGCGGTGCTTGTATACCATGAGGGGCATCTCAAAGTTCAAGGGAGAACAAGATTTGTCGGCCTTTGTGTTTCAATATCAAGGAATCTGCGTTTAATCATCTGAAAAGCGCCCATAAAAGGGAGCAGAAGAAGAAGAAGAAGATTTTATTGTATTTAGCCATGGGCCAT
Organism: Gekko japonicus; assembly: GCF_001447785.1. NCBI lineage: Eukaryota > Metazoa > Chordata > Lepidosauria > Squamata > Gekkonidae > Gekko > Gekko japonicus. The sequence continues at coordinate 112,669 of NW_015169202.1, forward strand.
TACAAACCACAGACAGGGAGCATAAACACTGAGTCCAATGGGGATACCCATGGCAGTTATTTTATTCTCAATGTATGATAGTTAGACATGTTTGACTCTGTGAGCATTTGTTGTTTAAGGCTCCTTTGGTCTACACTGTAATGTAGACACAGCCAATATTTTACTGTCGTAAGCCACGCACCAGATTCCACAGAATTTAACCCAGTTTTTAAACATAGGGCTGCATAAGGTACACAGCGCGGCATTCCCATGATCTTTCGGAGAAATTTAGATTCAACACGTTCAATGGTGCCATTGAGTGCGCTTATCCATATTGGAATACCATACATGAGTTGGGGAATTACTTTGGCCTTGAAGACTTTTAATGCAGCTGGTATGAATTGATTGCCTCTGGTGTAGAAGAATCGGGAGATGGCGGAAGCATTGATGTTGGCCTTATTTTTGGTGAGTTATGTTGCACAGACAAAGATGCATTATACTGGAAGTGCAAACCTAAGTATCTAAAATTTTTGACTTGTTCAATTGAATAGTCTCCAAGTTTTGGAAAAGACAAGTATTTGTGATTTTTCATGATTTAGAAGTAATTTATTTGTGATAAAATATGAAAGTCATCTTTTTAGTGAACACTTTAAACCAACTTTGGAGCAGGATAATAGTACCATGTTGTCTGCATATAATAGCAGAGGGACATGGACAGAACCCAGTTTAGGAGCATGGCAACCAACAGCTTCAAGGTAAGGGGAGAGATCATTAAGGAACAGGTTGAATAGAAGGGGTGCTGATATACAGCCTTGTTTGACTCCTTTGTTGAACGGGATTTTTGAAGTTAATTTCCCTGACAGTGAACATTTAATTTGGCATTTTGTTGAAATATATAGCTTTTTTATCAAGTAAAGGAGACTCTTATCTATATTTAGTTGTTGTAGTTTGGCCCAGAGGAGTTTGAATTGAATTGTCGATTGAATTGAATGCCCTTTAAGATCTATAAAGGCAGCATATGATTTTACATTGCTTCTTTTTACATACTTGTGAATCAAGTGCTCTAAAGTAGTTTTCCCTTTACAGAATCCCAGCCGTTCCGGGCCTAAGACTCGCCGTTCTGTCATCCATATGGTAAGCTTAGATAGTAAATGTTTGGCATACAGTTTTCCTATTACGGAGAGCAGGCTGATTGGTCTATAGTTGGAAGGAATTGAGCAATCACCTTTTTTGTAAATTGGGACCACAATTGCATTTAACCATGCATCAGGGATAAGGCCAGATTTATCAATCATTGTAAAAAAAGACGCAAGGGGGGCAGCCCACCAGTCAGGGTCCAGTTTTAGAATTTCAGGTAGAATTATATCAGGACCAGCTGCTTTTCCTGGTTATAACTGGCCAATCAGTTATTTTATTTCATTGGGTGTTACAGGAGGCCAGTCCATACTACAGACATCATCCTGAGGAAATAATGTCGAAAAATATTGAAACCACACTTGGGAAGAGATTGCAGACATAGAGGGGCCCTCCGGATTTGTTGCTGTTGTTCAGTCGCACAGTCGAGTCCGACCCTTCGCGACCCCATGGACCAGATCACGCCAGGCCTTTCTGTCTTCCGCCATCCTCTGATGTTTGCTCAATTTCATGTTCATTGCGTCTATGACACTGTCTAACCATCTCATCCTTTGCCGTCCCCGTCTTCTTTGACCTTCAATCTTTCCCAGCATCAGGGTCTTCTCCAGTGAGTGCTCCCTTCTCATTTGGTGGCCAAAGTATTTGAGCTTCAGCTTCATTATCTGGCCTTCCAGGGAACAGTCAGGGTTGATTTCCTTTAGGAGTGACTGATTTGATCTTCTTACAGCCCAAGGGACTCTCAAGAGTCTTCTCCAGCACCATAATTCAAAAGCATTTATTTGACTATGTGGACTTTTCTTGGCAGTGTAATGTCTCTACTTTTTATGACAGCTGCATTAATTTAATGTGGCAATAAGGGGAGATAAAATATTACTCAAATGCATTTAATATGTGATCTTCTGGATCCACTGGAAATGACTGCATTAGCACAAAACTTTAAATGTTTAAAATGCCTAGAAGAATCTAAGTTCTGCTACAAATATACTGTACTTGCTCACAGTGTCTTATGGTCAGACAAGAAAAGTTATTGAGAGATCTGTGGATGGCTCCTCCCAGCATTTTGTAACTGGAAATACCAACTTCACAGGACACTGATTTGGGCCAAGGCAGTGGTGAGGGGAATAAGGGAGTAAATTCGCCCCTCAATGTGATTTCATCAACTGAAACTAATCCTCCCCATTCCATTAATAGTGAAGGGAATAGCGTGGGTGGGGGGGAGAACACAGCCAAAGAGAGGGCACCTATCTTCTTTTTCCTTTCTGGGATTAAAATTAGCCTGTGAAGGTGGTTTTGGCTGGCAAAATGGTGCCAGGAGATTGGCCAAACGCAATCCTGACTTGATTTGGTTGTCTACACAGCGGCAACTGCTGTAAAAAATGCTATGAAGATCTGATCAGTATCTCAACTCATTTCCCACCCATGGTGATTGAACAAAGTGTCCCCAAAACTTCAAACAATATTGTAGGACAAAAATACATCTCTTATGTTAAGGATCTGATTGCCTATTAAAGAATCCAGTATTAAGACCGAGGGTTACCTTTTTGAGCCTATGGGCACTTTTGGAATTTTGAGGGGTGGTGGTGAGCACCATCAAAAATGGCTGCTACAGGGGGCAGAGCTAAACCCAAAATGGCTGCCACGGCAGGTAGAGGCAAATGGAATGCCTCCCTCCCCATATCTCTTCCAATGAAGGAAAACCTAAAAGGGTAATAGAACCACACACCGACTATGGAATGCCCAGGTGTTCACCACTCCTGATTATTCAGACGAAAACCCTTTTATTTGAATAAAGACAGCCAAAAAAAAAAGCCCTGATTTATGGTGGCCCTGCCCACTTTCTGAGAAGCTTGGTGAGGACTCAGGGAAATACAGGTAGGCACCATTGCACCCGCGGGCACCATTAACACTAACTCCTTGCGTCATTTCAAAAGCTATTTCTAGCAGTGATAAGTCAATAATCAATTCCCCATTGAAGAAGAGATTGGATTCATACCCCGCCCTTCACTCGGAGTCTCACAGTGGCTTACAAACTCCTTCCCCTTCCCCTCCCCACAACAGACACCCTGTGAGGTAGGCGGGGCGAGAGAGCTCTTTCGAGAACTGCCCTTTCGAGAACAGCTTTGCCAGAACTATGGCTTGCCCAAGGTCATCCAGCAGCTGCAAGTGGAGGAGTGGGGAATCAAACCCGGTTCTCCCAGATCAGAGTCCGCACGTTTAACCACTACACCAAACTGGCTATCACATCATACTTTTAAAAATGCACATTTTATACCTCTTAATACATTCTTGCCCATCAATAAATATATTAAACAATTTATTGTACGCTCTTTTTGCCTCCCTAGAATTCCTTAAATTTCCCCCTTAATTTCTGTTCAACACAATCCTTGTGATTTCAAATTCTCCAGAAGGAAAGGTGGGGAACAAATGTTTTAATACATAAAAATAAAAAGACACCCCTAATTAAAAACTGCTCGGGTCCTCATAATGCTCTAAAATTATCAGCAAATGAAACTTCTGATTATCACCTTATGTTTCAAACCTGCCTGTAAGGGTAAGCGATGGAGAAATTCCAGGGGAATAATTTTATCTGCAACCGATCCAGTAAAAGAGTTAGATTTGAATCCAGGGGTAACTTAGAGACCAACAGGATTTTCAGGGTATAAGATGCAGTAAAGGCACAGGAGCTTCCTTCAGGGCAGAAGTAGACAGTCTTATAACCTAAGTAAGAATAATCTTGTCTCAGACAAAAAGAAACTAAATGCAGTTAAATAAAAATAAAATATATACACAACCCCCCAACAACGAACACTGATTTCTGCAATCTGCAGTACAGTGCGTTGTGTTTTGTAGCAGTGGGCTGCACCCTCGTACTGCAACCACTGGAACACAAATCCATTTTGAACACTACTGTATTTCAAGTACCAACTACAATAAAGGTAAAGGTTCCCTTGCTCGAAAGCCAGTCGAATCCGACTCTAGGGTTGCGGTGCTCATCTCCGTTTCAAAGCCAAAGAGCCAGCGCTGTCTGAAGATGTTTCCGTGGTCATGTGGCCAGCATGACTAAACACCAAGGCGCACAGAACGCTGTTACCTTCCCACCGAAGTGGAACCTATTTATCTACTTGCAATTTCTTGCTTTCGAACTGCTAGGTTGGCAGGAGCTGGAGCCAGAGATGGGAGCTCACTCCGTCATGCGGCAACCCGGGTCTTGAACTGCTGAACTACCGACCTTCCACAGCCTGCAGTTCAGCGTCTTAACCACTTGAGCCACCGCAGCTCCTACCAACTACAATACATTATGAGAATTACAAAAATTATGATTACTTTAATTTGCTCCTAAGTGATACGTTCTTCTACATGTGGAACATGTGGAAAGAGTAAAGAAGGCTTTGGAAACACTCAAAACAACCTGCTTCCAGATAAATGTCTTGTCCTCAGGGACACTTTTGACTAACCAATTGGTTTCTATTTTTGCAGCTAGCTAACCAGTTAGTATTAGTGGGTTATTTTCTCTTCTCAAAATTAACTTGATCCATCTTCCTAGACACTTTTCGTGATTACTAAATTGCCACAAAAACTGGGACAGAGATAAATCCAGAGTGCACATCATATACTGATCTAAGAAAACCCACACACGTAAATATTTTTAATATAAGAATAATTTTTAAAATATGAGAGTAAATTTGAATTTCCTTCCTGTAAAACAAACCACAAGTCTGAGCAATGTACTGCCTGGTTAGACACAGCTTTGGCTCAGATTTTCTAAGCTGCAAATGCATAATGGGAAACCACATGAATCGCACAGGAATCTGTGTCAAATAATAAGACAGTTATTTTCTCTACCTCTGAGCATGAGTTTAACTGGCTAAAAATAGCCATGAACAATGTATAGCTAGGTTCAAAGTAGAAGGGTCAATGCCAAGCATAATGGAGATCCTCTAGATCAGGAGTGACAAAACTGTGGCTTGTGAACTGCATGCGGCTCTTTCACACATATTGTGCAGCTCCCAGCAGGGTGAATGGGGAGGCATGCCTCCCCGATTGGTCTTCCCTTCCACAGCTAGTGTTCCCCTCCCTGGGTAAGTTTGAGGAGGGGAAAACAAAGAAAGAAAACAACTTTAAGTTTAACAGCATTCTCAAAGTCCCCCCCATCAGACAGTTTGGAGAAGGCATTTGTCTCTTTAAATCCCTTCTCCAAGCCAAGCCAGCAGGGGTGGGGGTGGGGAGCTTGGAGGATGCATTTAAAGTTAAAATTGCTTTCTTTCCACCTCTCCCTCCCTCCCCCATCTCTTTGCTTTCTTTCCATTTTCTTTCTCGCTCCTGTCCCTTCCCATCTAAAGTTAAATGTGTTCTCCAGGCCCCACCTCACTGTTAACACCAGCCAGCTGGCTTGACTTGCAGAAGCCATTTGTCTCTTTAAATCCCTTGTCCAAACCAAACTAAGCCCCACCCCACTGTAACACCAGCCAGCTGGCTTGACTTGCAGAAGCCATTTGTCTCTTTAAATCCCTTCTCCAAGCCAAACTGGATGGTGTAGGGCATGGTGGTGATGGTGGAGAACACATTTAAAGTTAAAGTTGCTTTCTTTCCACCTCTCCCTCCCTCCCTCCTTCCCCATTTATTTGCTTTCTATCCACCTCTCTCTTCCCCTTCCTCCCTCCCTCTCCATCTATTTGTTTTCTTCCTCCTTTCTCTTTTTCTCTCTTTCCCCCTTCCTTCCTCTCTCTTCCTTCCACCTCATCTATTTGCTTCTTTTCTCTCTCTTTCTCTACCTCTTTCATTCTTTCTTTCCACCTCTGTCTTTCTCTCTCTCTTAGACAAATATAATTAGCAAACAAATATCATTGGACAAATAGATATCATTATCAAAATCTGCTTTTATCCCTTTTGTTTTTATTTTGGCAGTCTCATTTAATGTTAATAAAAAGCAAATTTGCATATTTTTCAATAACAATGTGAGTAATATTTGTTCATGTCTTGTGGCTCCCAAACATCTGATGTTTAATCTTTGTGGCTCCTACGTTAACAGGTTTGGCCACGCCTGCTCTAGATCTAGAGATCCACAGATACCTAAGTGCTGAGCCACTGGGTATATCACCAGTTAGCATAGCTGTTAGAATAGTTTGAAAAAGAGTAAGTGTACAGGTTAACCTAAATTTATAAAATTGTAATACTGGACAATTATGATATTTGCTGTAGTGAAACAGCACTGCTGACCCATGATACCCACTCCATTTGGCCCTCCAAGACATCTAGGCACCAGCAACTGCTTGCGTCTCTGCCTGGTGATACACTGCTGTCTTGGCCCACCTGACTGGGGAGGGGTCTCTCCCTTTCTCAGTACCACTGTCACCAACTGGTTGTTTCAGGAATTACCCACCAAGAGGGCCAGGCTCCCAGCTTCCCTTCAGTATTGCCATTTTAAGGCTCCACCTAGTGCCTGCATTTCCCACCACCCAGCAACTGGTAACTATATTTGCGCACTTCCAGAGAATTTGTGCTTTAATAAGTAACTGCCTCCCTTCCCTGATGACCATTTTTAGCATGTTTAAACAGTAATGTGGTACAGAGAATTTAAAATAGTAAAGAATGTACTAAAAGTAAAAAGGCACCACATATACTCTCTGCACAGCAATGTGCAGAGCAAGGAATATAAAAGAAAGGTGTAAGCAATTCCTCTGCTTCTCACCCTGTACATGTGCTAGCTGATCTTATTCTAAGGCAAGCTCTTTAACTTATATGTTAGAGTTCTAAAAGCTTTCCATTACCCTGGAGACTTTGTCTAAGCAGCATGTTCTTTGTCTGTTCCACATGGCAATGGTGGTCATCAGCTGGTGTTCAAATGTGAGAACTCTTTCCTCTAGAATGGACCTTGCAAAATGGAGCCCTCTCCCTCCATGCCAAGGGATTGTCTCTGCTTGCCCACCCTTTGTGGTTAAAGAATCTTATCCTGAAATCATGATGAAGATACATTCTAGCCTCTCTCACATCCTAGTTGTCAGATTCCTCACTAAGGTGTGAACCAACCATTTCCTCAACTTAAGCCAGGATAATCATTAGCATTTTTAATAATTTGATGGTTGGTACTTCGGCAGGCCTGGGACTAATTGACTTCCCTTTTCCTCCCTGTCTTCAGCTAGGAGGGAAGAAAAAAAATTAAAACTCAATGTGAAGGTTTTCAAGCTCAAACATCCAAATAAAATGCATTTCTCCATATCCATTATGGTCCCTTTACATGGTTATTTACCCTAAAATAAATTAATTTACCAAAGAAGACTTACCCAGATTACTAAATGTTAATGTTTAAGCTTTTGCAGATACTAAGTGGGGATAAAGGTATACCTCCCATACCTCCCACAAAGCCAGCTTTTTCTGAAAGGCAAAATTTATTGCCTGAATGACCTAAATTACTCAAGCTATTGGCTATTTCTGTGAAACAGACCCAATATACAGAGCCTAGGTGGAACAAGCCCTTAAGGGAACAAATATCCTTTACCTAAACACTTTCTTGGCTTGAAGAGTCCTTCAGCATATTGGTTTTTGCCTTTGCTTTATCAGACAACATCAAGCAATGAAGGAATTGGTTTTAAGCTGCCTCGAGCATGCTGCATGACTCTGAAAAGGCAGCATAGAACTCAGTAAGAAAGTAAATAAATAAATAAACTGTTCTCTGTTCTTGACCTAGTGAGGGACTCCGCACAGAACACCGAAGCTAAGGAAGAGCTACATTTAAGTCGAGTAGCACCTTAGACACCAACAAAATTTTCAGGGTATAAACTTTTGAGAGCTCCCTTTGTCAAATGCTAAGGAAGAATGCTTACACTGAAAACTGACTTACTGTCTTCTTTTCTTTAACTCTCTTCCCAAATCCAGTACCCCCAATCACCACCACTTATCTTCAGCTTCTGCAAGGAGCAGTATCATTAGAGTTCTCAGTTGTCATGAGCCCTGCATCCTGGTGCACTAACCACAGCAATTGCTGAACAATAACGTAAAAGCTTCATCCGTAGGACATGTACACTCAATTACAATATTATATCAACCTAGTCAATGGCCTTGTCATTTATTTCCTCTGTTCTGTTCTGCTCCACCCTCATAAACAGGTCTTAGAAACAGGAAAGTAAAGGTAAAGGTTCCCTTGCTCGACAGCCAGTCGAGTCCGACTCTAGGGTTGCAGTGCTCATCTCCATTTCAAAGCCGAAGAGCCAGCGCTGTCCGAAGACGTTTCTGTGGTCATGTGGACGGCATGACTAAACACCAAGGCGCACGGAACGCTGTTACCTTCCCACCAAAGTGGTACCTATTTATCTACTTGCAATTTCTTGCTTTCGAACGGCTAGGTTGGCAGGAGCTGGAACCAGAGACGGGAGCTCACTCCGTCATGCGGCACACTCGGGTCTCGAACTGCTGAACTACTGACCTTCCACAGCCTGCAGTTCAGCGGCTTAACCACTTGAGCCACCGCAGCGCAACATAAATTCTTTTTGACACTGATACATTTCTCCCCTTGCCCTATGGATTTAAATATTCAAACACTCAAGTTGCATTTGTCAGACATGATTAGTTCTTTTAAGCTTATGGAATGTAAGTCCTTTGTAGCTGAAATTAATGGAGTTTACTTATGGTATATCCCCCCCCCCCCATAACTTTAGCAGTCAAAGACCAATGATCCATCATTTCAATTAACAGAATAGAATAGAGGTAGAATGAACATATGTGGAACAGCAGAATAGCAGCAACAAACACCACCCTGATCTATTGGTTTGTACAGACTGTAAACTGTTCTTCCATCCGACGGTGGGTAGTCCCCAAGGGTGCTAAGAATTAAGGTAAAATACAACACAGTCCAAATAAAAACACCTCAAGAGACTTAAAACAAGCATTTGCGCAGGATATAAACAACAAGCACCACCCTCCATTTTATTCCACTTCAAAAGCCTTCTAGTAGAGAAAGGTCTGTAGACTGGCCCAGAAATCCTCTATGGACAGTGTGAGTCTTACCACTTGGGGAGGGAATTCTATAACCTGCAGGCAGAAGCCCCAAAAGTCCTCCTTTTGAGTCCCAGTCCCAGTCAAAATAACCTTGGCTAAGTCTGGTTCTTCTCAAAATCCAGGCAGGTTTAGACAGGCGTTTCAGGTATTCTGGAGCCAAGCCATTTAGGGTTTTAAAAATTCAGAAGAGGACCTTGAACTGAGTGCAGAAACAAAATGGGAGCCAGTTCTGCTGAAATAGCACTGACTGTGAGCGAGTGTTTAATCATATCTCAGAAAAGACCACTGCTGGGGCATTTTGCATCAACTGCTGTCTCTAAGCCATCTACTATTGTGCACAGTCTTGGGCAACACAATTTAGGAAAGATACAGACAAGCTGGAACATGTCCAGAGGAGGGCAACGAAGATGGTGAGGGGTCTGCAGACCAAATCCTATGAGGAAAGGTTGAAGAAGCTGGGTATGCTTAGCCTGAAGAGGAGATGACTGAGAGGTGATATGACATCCATCTTCAAGTACTTGAAGGGCTGTTATATAGAGGATGGTACAGAGTTGTTTTCTGTTGCCCCAGAAGGGCCGACCAGAACCAACGGGTTGAAATTGAATCAGAAGAGTTTTCGGCTAAACATTAGGAGGGACTTCCTGGCA
>NW_015169202.1:122433-125077 GCF_001447785.1 Gekko japonicus
TTCTTCATTGGAACAGGCTTCCTCGGGAGGTGGTGGGCTCTCCTTCTTTGTAGGTTTTCAGACCGAGGCTAGAGGGCCATCTGACAGCAATGCTGATTCTGTGAACTTAGGCAGATCATGAGAGGGAGGGCAAGAAGGGTTGCATCAGTGCTTAGTTCTTGTGGCCCTTTCTTACACGCCCAGGGAAATGTTGATTGCCACATTGGGGTCAGGAAGCAATTTTTCTCTAGGCCACTTTTGGCCAGGGATCCTGGACGTTTTTTTGTGGGGGGTTTTGCCATCATCTGGACATGGAACAGGGGTCACTGGGGGTGGGGGGTATTTGTGAATTTTCTGCATTGCGCAGGGGTTTGGACTCAATGACCCTGGAGGTCCCTTCCAACTCTATGAATCTATACAAGGACAGGCTCACGCAGAATGCACTACTGTAAGCCATTAGTAGAGATCCTTCAGAGGTTGTTTTTTTAAATATAAATTTCATTTCAGTTTAAAGACATGCAAAATGCTTTTCTGCTTTCTATTTTGTTGCAAAAATTAATCTTGCTGCCATCACCATATACTTCAATAGTCCACTGTATGTCCTAATAACATTACTTGGTACTATATTTAATAACATGTTTTTAGGATCCAGCGCAAACTTAAGTTTCAATTTTTTTTATTTCTTCATGTACCTCTATCCAGTATTTTCTTGCCTTCTCACATCACCACCACATATGGTAAAATATTGCATCTATATTTTGACATTTCCAACATTTCCCATTATAGCTTTTCTTGGTTTTTGCTATCTTTGGGAGTGATTACCATCTTAAAAAACATATTATACCAATTCTCCTTTAATGTTTGACATTCAGTAAATTTAATTTCTTTCGCCCATAGATTTCCCCACTGGCTCATAGGTATATTTTCTCATAAATTTTGCATCCATTTTATCATACAATTTTTACTTGCTCTGTTTCAGTCTCATAGTGTAATAATATTTTGTAGATTTTTTCTAGTAAGTGCTTTAAATCTCCAGTTCAAGAGTTGTTTTCTGTCTTAGCTGACCCCTTTCTTTGGCTATTTGTTCTTTACATTTGGATACCATCTGATGATATAACATCCATGGAATGTTTTTTCCTTCATCTTGAACTTCTTGCCAAGATTTTATTGGAGCTTGTTTGTCCATCATATATTCATAAATTATATGGTTAATTTTCTTTCTTGCAATATTATCGCAATAAACATCAACTGGGGATGTCAATGGTGAGATTGGCGGATTTATTCTATTATTACTTTGTAACCATATTCTTAATGGATCATCTCTCAAAACATGTTGTCTTTGAATAATTTTAATGAGTTTTTAGTCCATAGGTAATTGTGTATTCCTTCTTCAGTATCAATTGTATCCACTTTGACATTTCTTCTATTTGGATTTACAATCCAGTTTGTAAAGAGCCAGTTTGGTGTAGTGGTTAAGAGCATGGACTCTAATCTGGGAGAACCAGGTTTGATTCCCCACTCCACCACATGCAGCTGCTGGTGTAATGTTGGATCAGTCATAAATTCTGTCAGAGCTGTTCTCTCAAGGGCAGTTCCCAAGAGAGCTCAAGAGATTGGATTTATACTCCGTCCTTCACTACCCGAAGGTGTCTCAGAGCGACTTACAAACACCTTTCCCTTCCCACAACAGACACCCTGTGAGGTAGGTGGGACTGAGAGAGCTCTGACAGAAACTGCTCTTTTTCAAGAACAGCTCTTATCAGAACTATGGCTTGCCCAAGGTCATCCAGCCAGGTGCAAGTGGAGGAGTGGGGAATCAAACCCGGTTCTTCCAGATTAGAGTCCACACACTTAACTACACCAAGCTGGCCAATAAGTTTGGGAACCTGTGATCTAGATCAAGGGATTCCTATGGATATTTGTCATTTTATGGTGGCCCTGCTGGGAAAATGGCTTGGATGTTTCGGGAATGCTTTTGTAATGTTTCATGTAATTTGTTTTGATAAGTAAACTGCTTTGGGCACTTGGCAGTTTTGTTGGCTGAAAGGTGCCAGTTAATTAATGCTCTAAACAAAACAAGCAGAAGCAGTCTAGCCTGGATGTTACCCCGAGGCACATGCATGCAGGTTCAGTGCACCATATTGCATTAGATCTGTATGTGTGGACATGTGAGACTCTTGCCGCATAACTGGAGAAAATGAACTTTCGGGGTTCCCAATCATACAGAGAGAACTGTACACATGAAAGCTTCATGATATACTCCAACGAACATGCACAGGCGAGGGGCAGAACTTGCCCCCATCACTCTGCTCCACCCAGAGTAAATTCATCCTCCCACCTTAGAATGTCTGAAAAGCAAAAATGCTTTTAATGGGAAATGCTTTTAATGGGAAAAGCCACATGTTAACTTTAGCTAGCGTAGGGCCAACAACCTTCATAGCAATGGCGATCAAACTCTTTTCTCTCACCCTACAAAGCTCCAGCATTTCTTGCACTGCTTCAAATCCTTTTATAGACCTGGTCTTTACCCTCTTTACTATTTACATATTTAAATGAGGATTCTTCCAAACAAAGAGTCCAATTTCGCCTGTTGTGCTATGAGTTTAAATAAAGAGTAGGTAGGAAATGCAGATTTAAGGTGGAACTGCCTCTTTAACCATTCCTG
>NW_015169202.1:125089-146918 GCF_001447785.1 Gekko japonicus
ACATTTAATTCATTCTAGGTTCCTCTGGAAAGGAGGATAATTTGTCTGTTTCAGGAGAAATTCTGACAGCTCGATTTGAAGAAGAGGAAAGGTGGAATTCTTTCAAGAAACAGTTTTGCAAGTAAAGTAAGTGTTGGCTCCTGTTGATTCTGATATAACATCTTCATCTTGCATGGGTCCAGGTAAATGGGAAGGCTTTCCAGGGGGCAAAATAACAATACTCTCGACACAGAGTTACATGCCTCTTCCAAGTCACATTAAAACGGGCATTTCCAGAGAGAGCGCACCATGCAAAGACATTTCTGAAGCCTCCACAAGAGGGCACTGCAGAGCCCTCTCACACCAAACTTTGAAGAGCGACCTCACCTCTGCACAGTATCATCCCTTAACCGATTCTGCAATACTGAATGTTTAACTGGCTGGGGGCAGGGCTCCAAGAAGAGAGGCAGGTGGAAGAATAACTTCCATTAAATATTCACTTTGAAGAACAATCATTACAGGTTAATTGAGTCCTGCCTCTGAATGCAAACTCTTCAAATATGAACCTGAAAACCCATAGAGATTCAAAAGCTAACAAGCAGCCTTTATTAGAACAAATGAAGGACCATTAAGGGGATGCTATGAACAACAGAGAAGAATGATAATGATAAATGGACATCATAAATAATAAAGCAAGAACTCGGGAAAGCGGCATGAGAATGTTAAACAGGGGCGGGAAGCACTTTAACAAGTGACCCCTTTCACCTACACTTTTATGCCGCTACAAAAGAAGAAGAAGGACTTGAGAATATATAAAAATAGAGCAATGCTCGCAACCATCAATTCCAATGTTTAAAATTAAACTGTACTGTCTGGAGACGTGCACCCTACCAATGAAACGTTTTAAAGTAGAGGTTAGCAACCGGAAGCTTCAGGGTACAGGTCTGGCGCCCTGAAGAGTCCAAGCTGGTTCCTGAGCTACCGATTCTCAGACAAGTGAAACAAGCAATGAAGGAATAATGAGTGAAAATGTGGCACGGACAGTGTTCCCTCTAAGCGGAGTTAGTGTGAGCTAGCTAACAGTTTTTTAGCCTCCGGGTCACACATTTCTGTCTCAGCTCAGAAAGGATGGCTCCAGAGCAAGCTAATTTACACAGCGGCCAAATCGCTCGCTCGCAACTTTAATGCCAGTAGCTCTCAGAGTAGAATTTTTGCTCACAGGACTCCACAGCTTAGAGGGAGCGTTGGGCATGGGGGCATTCCGCTTCATGACAGGGGGGTGAAACGCTGTATCCGTCCCTGCATCAAAGTGGTCCTCTGGAAGATGTTAGAGACAAATTGAGATTTAAAGGGGGAAAATTAAACATTCCCGCGTCCGTCACTGCTTCCAATGAGCACAACATAATTAAAACCACAAAAGAAACAACAGCGACAGCAGCAACATTCTGTAGAAGCAATGTACAAATCGACTGTTGGGTTTTAGGGCTGTAAAATCTGGATTTTAACATGTAATTTAACTGTTAATATTCTGATATAATCATATGTTGCTTTTATTGTGTATAATAATTGTCGGAAGCTGCCCTGAGCCCTGCTTGTCGGGGAAAGGAGCAGGATATAAGCTGAATAAAACAAATAAATAAACAAATAGCTGTCAGTGGGGAACGGGTCAGCCGCCAGCCTCCTCGAAGTACGGGCATCGTGCCAGGGATATAAGTCGATCCAGCGGCTCTTTCGGTTGGTGGTAATTGTAAATGTGACTCTCCGTGAGCCACGGAGTTAGTATCACTGGTCTAAGGCAGGCACGGAGGGGATCCCACCTCTAACCTACCACCGTAGAATATGGAACCTTTCCCCAGTTTAAGGAGGCTCCAGCTTAAGTGGTTCTCACTTTTGCTCGGTGGAGTGGTAGGAGGGAAGTAGGATCCACTCCTCTGTCACCAACTTCTAGGTTCCTCTACCACAACCAAGGCTGACAAGGTCTCAGGGGGCCAGATGGAGGCAGTCTGTGACAAAGCCAGAGGGGTTCCCAAGGATTATCTATCATGGTAGTTTCCCTTCTGCTTAGAAAACAAAGGAGGAGAGGCTTCTCTGCAAGTGCCAGCCTATGAACCAACTGGAGGCCGCTCCAGCTTGAATTTATGGTTTTGTGGGGCAGGGGTGGGGTGGCCCCAGGCCCTCTGAGGGGTCCAGAGAGACCCAAAGCCACTGCTACCTTTTTGAAGAAGAAGAAGAGAAGAAGAGATTGGATTTATACCCCGCCCTTCACTTGGAGTCTCAGAGCGGCTTACAAACTCCTTTCCCTTCCCCTCCCCACAACAGACACCCTGTGAGGTGGGTGGGGCTGAGAGAGCTCTGACACAAACTGCTCTTTTTCAAGGACAGCTGTGCCAGAGCTTGTGACTGACCCAAGGTCACATCAGCAGCTGCAAGCGGAGGAGTGGGGAATCAAACCTGGTTCTCCCAGATTAGAGTCCGCAAACTTAACCACTACACCAAACTGGCTCCCTAGCCCCCTAGCCGTAATGAGATTTTTAAAAGGCAACACATGATGCCCATAATAACCACTTTCAAAGTTTGCCAAATGCCCTCCAAAATGTGTATTTGAGGCCCAGGCCAAATGGCCCTCCTGCCACCCCACTGGCCCTGGGCAACCCTCCCCCCTCTGTGGTGAAAACCAAATTCGTATTGGTGCTCCGCTGGTAGAGCTCGCTGCATCAGGGTATCCAAAATGGCAACATAACTTCACTCTGGCAACACTGTGGTCTTTTGTTGACTGTGCACGCATCAGTTGCAAGCAGAGGAAATCACAGACCTAATTTTGAGCTCCCCGACCTTCCTATTAAAGTTCATTTCCTTAATGAGAGAAAGCAGAGGCTTTGAGATTCAGAGCAACTTTTAAACACTCTTGGAATGGGCTTAAAGAGTGTGGGATTTCTCTATGCCCTTCCTCCTCCTTGCATTGCTAAATGTTTCCATTGTCTTATGTTTTGATAATGTAAATCAGACCAAACCCTGTGCCAAACAACCCTGGATTAACAAAATGCAAATATTTAACTCTGAAAACTCTTATTAATACTCTATGTTCTCATTGTACATTATTATTTTTTTTACTGAAGTATAAGCAATCCTTTAAGTAATGTTTAATAAATATACAGATATATGCTACAAGACAAGCCATATGGTAGCAATTTAAACAGCAATGTATGTTCTTCGTCTCCAACAGTAGCTATTCAATAGGCACAATCTCTGTTTTTACACCACATGCATTGGATGCAGTGATTTTCTACTTAGTGCTGGAAAATGCCCATTAATTGAATATAATTGGATGTTAAATACTGGCGATCTTACTTTGGTATCTTATGCACCCTTGTGTGTACGAATATCATAAGGGTTTAGCACTGAGACACTGACAACAATAACAGAGATGTGTGACATTTAAATATAGTAAAGTGCTCTCCAGATAGTAAGACGATGCATTTTCAGTAGTTACTATTTCATAAAGGTCGTGAGAGCCACATCTCACAAGAAATGGCAGAAGCTCCGGAACTATTAATACAGGATAGTGTATGTTGGTCTCACCTCCTACATTTTATCTTCACAACCACACTGCAAGTAGGTTATGCTGAGACAGAGTGAGTGGATCAAGGTCATCCAGTGAGCTTCCATGACGGAGTGGGGATTTAGACCTGGCTCAAGTGGTTAAGACGCTGAACTGCAGGCTGTGGAAGGTCAGTAGTTCAGCAGTTCGAGACCCGAGTGTGTCACATGACGGAGTGAGCTCCCATCTCTAGTTCCAGCTCCTGCCAACCTAGCAGTTCGAAAGCAAGAAATTGCAAGTAGATAAATAGGGACCACTTCGGTGGGAAGGTAACAGCGTTCTGTGCGCCTTGTTGTTTAGTCATGCCGGCCACATGACCACGGAAACGTCTTCGGACAGCGCTGGTTCTTCGGCTTTGAAACGGAGATGAGCACCGCAACCCTAGAGTCGGACTCGACTGGCTTTCGAGCAAGGGAACCTTTACCTTTACGTCCCAGATCCTATTCCAGACACTCTAACCACTATCCCAGCATATTCACTAATCAACAGGCTATATTTATGTTTAGGGTAGCCAACTTAAAGACTTTTCAAACCATAGAATCATTTAGTTCAACCCGCTACTCCATGAAGAATTTATTAACCCAGGGGTGTCAGACTCCTTTGTTATGAGGGCCAGATCTGATATAAATGAGACCATGTCGGGCCGGGCCATGTGTGTTGTAAAATGTAATGCCAGGTAGCATAGATATAAAATTTATAAACGACACAGACAAACACAACTAAAGATTTTTTAAAAAACTCAAAAGATGCTTAAATTAGCACTCTTGTAATATTTTGTTTATTTAACAGTCTCTGATAACTGACACCCCTTCATCAAAATCTGGAGAAATGTCTCTGCTGTAGCAATCTTGAGTATGCTGTTCAGGTGTGTATCTGTAAGTTGCAAACCTACTTTTGATTTATTGACATTCATTACAGAAATCTCACGGTCAATGATCTGAGCCTAAGACCCAGGGGAAAACATGAAATGGCTGGGTATTGCGAGCTTTTGTACATAAATTGCTTGTGTGCTGGTTAGGAACATGTGAAGGCATCATGACACAGACTGAGGGCTATGTGTTTGTCTACAAAACTATAGTCTTTCCCAGAGAAATAACTACAACTCCCATGAGGCAGTGCAAGAATACAGAGAAAGCAATGTATAGTGGTCAGGATCAGCCTACCATCTGGGAAGGCTAGGTTCAAAATCCCCATTCTAAAAAGGAAATGTGCTGGGTGAACTTGGTCTGGATACACACTCTCAGCCTAATCCACCTCATTGGCTTGTTGTTATTCCTCATCTAAATAGCTCACATTGCTTTCCTACTGAGAAAGACTGGATGCTTTCCTACTGAGAAAGACCGGATGCTTTCCTACTGAGAAAGACTGGATCTTGAGAGCATTAATACAGTGAAAAAGAGGAGGATAACCCAGTTACACCCAGGAGAGCCCTGGTATAACGAGCCCAACAAAACACACACACACACACACACACACACACTCACTCTCTCTCTCTGTAGAAAGGCAAAAAGCTCATATCTTGAATAAAACTTTGTTGGTCCTATTCTTTGTATCTCTCCCATGCAATTGAGGGAACAGGGCAAAGCTCTTGCTCTTTCCCTCCCTTCCTCTCCAGGGGAGGAGGAGACTCAGCCAATGGAAGGAAGAGAGGCTTTGCTCTGTAGCTCCTGTGTGATTGAGAGAGCCTGGCAAAGCAAGCTGCGATACAGAAGGAAGCAGGGCAGAGTAAGAAGGAAGCACTCCCGGGGGCACTCAAGGAAGTGATGGTCCGCCCTCTTTTGAAAAAAACAACTCTGGATCCGGCTGAATTGGCCAACTATCGGCTGGTTTCCAATTTGCTCTATTTGGGCAAATTAATTGAAAGGGTGGTGGCAATACAGCTATAGGGCTTTCTGGAGGACACTTCCATTCTAGATCCCTTCCAGTCCAGCTTCCACCCGGGACAAGGGACAGAGACAGCACTGGTTGCCCTTACTGACAACCTCTGGAGATATCTGGATTGGGGCAGTTCAGCAGTGCTGTTGTTGTTAGATCTGTCAGCTGCATTGAACACAGTCGACCCTCAGTTGCTGACCCACCGTCTCGCCGACACGGGGATACAGGAGCTTGCCTTGCAATGGCTTGCTTCTTTTCTCCAGGGTCGGGGACAAAGGGTGGTGCTAGGGGAACAGCAGTCCAGGAGACACCCACTTGAGTGTGGTGTGCCTCAGGGAGCAGTGCTTTCCCCGATGTTGTTTTACATCTACATGCGCCCCCTTGCCCAGATTGCCCAGAGGTATGGGCTGAGATGTCACCAGTATGCTCATGACACACAGATCTATCTGATATTGGGTGGCCGGTTGGAGTCCAGTCCGGAAGATCTGGACCGGGCACTGCAAGCCGTGGTTGGCTGCCGGCTGAAACTTAATCCGGCGAAGACAGAGGTCCTGTGCCTGAGTTGGGGTGGTTTGGGGAGGAGGATCCCGCGCCTGACCTTCGACGGGGCACCATTCGTGCTGACGCCGGAGGTTAGGAGTTTGGGAGTGCTCGTGGATCCCTCCTTGACAATGGAGGCCCAGGTGGCAGCCACTGCTAAGTCGGCTTTTTATCATCTTCGGCTGATTCAGCAGTTGGTTCCCTTCCTTGATTGCAACGACCTGGCTACAGTGATCCATGCGATGGTCACCTCAAGATTAGACTACTGTAATGCTCTCTACATGGGGCTGCCCTTGTTGCAAATCCGGGAGCTGCAGCTAGTGCAGAATGCCGTGGCCAGGCTTCTGATGGGTCTCCCTAGATGGGAGCACATCCGACCGGTGCTGAAGGCACTGCACGGGATGCCAATAGCATACCGAATTGGCTTCAAGGTGCTGGTACTCACCCTTAATGCCCTATATGGCCAGGGTCCGGCATACCTGAGGGACCACCTTTCCCCATACATACCCCAGAGAGCACTACAGTCAGGATCACAACATCGACATTATTCCAGGCCCTAAGGATGCCAGGCTCATTGTTACTAAGGCCAGGGCCTTTTCAGTGGCAGCTCCATACTGGTGGAATGAGCTCCCGGAAGAGATCAGGGCCCTGTGGGACCTCTTACAGTTCCACAGGGCCTGCAAGACGGAGCTCTAGCTCTTCCACCAGGCCTTCAACTAGGAACCGCACACCACTACCACCAACTATTACTGCAAGTAACATCTGTGGTAGTGGGTTGGCCCTGCGTGAAGTTCAAGCCATAGCGCTGTGGGAGGCAGGAATACCACTAAAATGGGATTTTAGTATTACATCTTATAGCACGCCACCTTTAATTCACTGAAGGAATGACCACTATTGTGAGCACTTTAACTGTTAATTGTTTACGGTATGATTGTTTTAACTTGTTTTTAAATATTTTATGCTGACTTGGCACGTGCTGCTGATAAATGTGAGCCACCCTGAGTCCATTCGTGGGGAGGGCGGGATACAAATGCAATAAATAAATAAATAAATAAATAAGCAGAAAAGAGCCAGTTGCTCATGGGCCAGATACAAGCCCTGTGGGGGCAGGATCCGGCCCGCAGGACACATGTTTGACACCCCTGTACTATCAGCTGGGGAACAACTGAACTGTGTACAAAAAAAAAATGCTGAAGAAGAGAAAAGGCTTCCTCTGAAGTATTACATTATACTGCTGGCTCAGATGCTGGTAATATCCACATCTAGACTCCAATCCCCACATTTTTGAAAGTCTTTTTTCAATAACTGCTTTGCTTTTAATACAAATCAACCAATTTGGAGAACAGAAATTTCCTGTAACAAATTCAAATGAACAAGTAATTCAGTCCAAATGAAATAAAGTAAGATTTGGAGGCAGTCCAAGTCTGGGAATGCTTAGCAGAGTGGCAAAGGGTAAATAGTCACTGTTCCGCAAGGCTAACGCCAACAGATGATATCAGGTGACTGTAAAATTAATGACAGATCACATTTAATATTATCTTTTCTCCCTATCCGAGCTGCAATCTGTGACATTTCTAAAGTTTAGCCCCTAATGCACTAAGAAGTTCTCCTGCTCCAATAAATTCATTTAAGAGAAGCTTGTGCAAACAAGATTCTTGTTGACTGTGTTTGTAATGGAACACTTTCTAAAATTAATCCAGTCAGCTGGGGCCATAAAAAGCTGATTATCTCATCACAGTGACTGATGCAAGAAGGGATAAAACTACATTTACCAATCACATTATTTTTATTAGGAAGCATTTCGAAGCCGGCTTCATTCTAAAAGAGCCGAGGCTTGTTCCATTCAAGTACAGCATAAATATGTAACCAAAGTTGGATTTGGGTTACTCAGAACCCATAAAATATATACCACAGTATATCATCCTAAATTAAATAAACCAGCTGAGCCCCAAAATAGAAAATAATAAAAGCTTCTATGCAATTAATGTCTCAGCAATTTTAAACATGTATTTTGATACCTGGCATATGCTAATGGAAATTGTTCCATTGAATTCCTCATTTAACATGCAATCCGTTCATAGTCTCTGAATATATAGTCTGGGTTAATACAGCTATGTTCATTTAGCTAAATTCAGTGGATCTAGGCCTGAGACATAGAAACAAACACCAGCGCTTTAAGCAAAGGCCCCCTGGAGAAGATAGGGAGCAAAAACTGCAAAAGACCCTATCATTTATTATTTGCTTATAGTCCGCCTTTCCCACTTGGACCCAAGGTGAATTATACAGAGTGAGTTCATATAATCGGCAGGATGGGACGTTCGATGAACAATGCAACAGGAATTAGGGTTGTAGAACCAACCAGAAGCTTAAAAACAGAACTGAAGCAATGGGTATTAACATATTAAATGACACAAAAATTACACAGGAGGATTCTAGTTTCAGCAAGCTATAACACAGTAGTATAGACCACCGTCCCTCATAATTTATCCAAGTAACTTTGTCAGTCATTTAGTTTAGGGAGACTATTGCCAGCGTAGAAAAGCCCTCTTGAATCATTCAGTTTTGCACAACTTGCAGAAAGCCATCAGAACAGGAGCGTTCCGAACCTTCACAGACAAGTCATTCCACGAGATGGGAGCCACAACAAAGAAGGCCATGTGTACAGGCAGTTGTTGATTTTGCCCATTTGCAGGTTGGCACCTGCAAAATTCCCTGCTCTGATGAGTGAAGCTGTCCTGGTAGAGCATGGGGGGAGAGGCAGCCTCACAGATAACAACAACTTTGTAATCCATGTGGGTGCTTTGGTGTTCCATAGAGCTTTTGGACTTATTTATTTATTTATTTTATTTCACTTATACCCCGCCCTCCCCGCAAGCGGGCTCAGGGCGGCTTACATAGGCACAACTGTGCAATAAAATACAACAGGATTAAAACAGTTAAGGCACCACATGCCTAAACTATAGAAATCAGTCCCAGAAAACATCAAGATTACCCGTTTTGTCTTTGAAATCAACTTGCTGAAATTAACTTGCTGTAATAATGTTTATAAATCTGACAGCCACTGAAAAACCAGGGCTCATGTCCAGAGGCCACTTATTTTAAAACATCAATTATTCCTAAATACATTAATACTATAGCAACTCTCCATTTCCCCTCCTATGTGCTTCCACAAAATAAACTGGATTCTCCTTTTTTTATACCACATGGCTCTATAATAAAAATATCTTATTTCTGAACATTTGATCTTCAGGCTCATGGCCTCAGCTGGCATGGAAAACAGAGATTCTGCCACCTTCTTTTCTTTCGGAGACTTTCCATATTCTGATTAGCTCCCAATTCAGCCTTCTACTCAACATGCCCCAAAGTATTCCCCTGTTAAATCAACCCCAATCCGGTGTAACTCTGTCCATGTTCTGCAGCCAGCAGAAACGCCCTCATCCTGTGTGCCAGATCACTTCAAGCTTTCAATGCTCACCCAAGAACAACATAAATATAAGATAACTGGTTAATATACTCCTGCCAGCTAGCATCATACCAGTTGGTTCGACTGTCTTTGCTCAAATTCAAGACTAGGCTTGCCCCCCTACTCCCCCAGGTATGAGATTAAAATAAGGAGGGGATTGACTTAAATTTGCATAGTTGCAGAAAGGGCTGTCAAGTCACAGCCAACATTTCTAGGCAAGAGATGTCCACAGGTGGTTTGCCACAGCGACCCTGGGCTTCTTCGGGGGTCTCCCATCCAAGTATTAACCAGAGCTGACCCTGCTTAGCTTCCGACATCGGGCTAGCCTGAGCCACCCAGGCCACGGCCCATCCAGGTCAGGGCTAAATTTGCATACAAATTACATTTATGGCCAGTAATAAGAGAGAACTTTGGAACTTTGTGGTAGTATCTTTCTTTTATTTCATTCCAAACACGTGCTAGTGCTCCTCTTATCGTGTGGTGTCCAAAATTGGAGTGTATCTTATCCTTCCCATACCACACATAAGCATGCCGTCCCATACTTAGGTCATGCCCTTCTAAATTCAGAGTTCTTATGTTTTCCAGATTTATCCACTCTTTTAACCAACTAAGTACTGTCGCCTGGTAGTATAGCTTCCAATTGGGTAGCCTGAAGCCTCCTCTTTCTTTCCTATCCTGAAGTGATTTCCATTTAATCCTAGCTCTTTTGGGGTGCCAAATAAACTTTTTAATAATCCTATCCATTTCAGTAAAGAATTTGAGGTTTTTTAATATGGGTATATTTTGGGCTAGAAAGAGAAATTTCGGTAGTATATTCATTTTTATAGTCGCTATTCTGCCCATTAGTGATAGATGTAAGTCTTTCCATCTTTGTAAATCTTTCCTAATGCCTTCCAGCAGTTTATAATAATTATCTTCAATAAGTGTACTATTCCTATTGGATATTGTAATTCCTAAGTATTTAATTTTCTTCACTATCTCTACTTCTGTGGTCTTGTATTTCTTTGATCACACTCGGAGTGCAGTTTTTAGTTATTATTTTAGGTTTTTTTCAAGTTAATTTTTAACCCTGCAATAAGTCCAAATTCCTGGATTGTTTCTAAAAGATATGCCATTGATTCGGACAGGTTTTCCAATATAAACACCATATCGTCCGCAAAGGCCAGTAATTTAAACTCTTCCCCTTTTATTCTAAGCCCTTGTATTTGAACCTTTTTTCTTACTGTATCATTTAATGTTTCAAGAGTAAATATAAAAAGTAAAGGTGAAAGAGGACAACCCTGTCGCTTTCCTTTTCGGATCTCAATATTTGTTGTCATATCTCCATTAATAATCATATTTGCATACTGAGTCTCATATATTGCTCGGATCATTGTAAAGAATTGTGGACCACATTCCCAAATATCCATTTTTTAAAGTATGAATTCCCAGGATACATTGTCGAAGGCCTTTTCTGCGTCTAAAAACATTAAAGCCAATTGTTTCTCCGAATGATGTTCATATTCTATTACATTTAGGATTGTCCGCATATTATGTTTAATTTGCCTTCTTGGTAGAAATCCCGCTTGATCTTGGTGGATTTCCTGTGATAATACTTTCTTCAATCTTGTCGCCAAAATATTTGCATAGATCTTATAATCAGCATTTAAGAGAGAGATGGGTCTATAATTTTTAATATCCTTACAATCTGTGTCTGTTTTATGTATTAAGGTAATTACCGCTTGGTGCCATGAATTCGGTAATTTACCCGTTGTCCCTATATCCTGAAGCAGTTCTTTGTATGGCAAGCTAATTTGTTCTTCAAATATTTGATATAGCTCTGTAGGTAAACCATCTGGGCCTGATGCTTTTTTCTTCTTCTGATTTTTTATTGCTTCCACAATTTCACACATTGAAATCCTTTCATTCAATGTGTTTCTATATGTTTCTTCCAGTTTTTATGAGTGTTTTCTTGGAGGTATTTGATTATCCGGTCTTCCTTTTGTGTTGTTTGCTTATATAAATTTTTATAAATTTTTTCTACAATTTCTTTTATATCCTGTAGTCCATATTTTAATTCTCCTTTTTCATTTTTTAAAGCGGTAATTATATTTTTCCCTCTTTCCTTTCTCAGTTTGTACGCTAACCATCTTGAACGTTACACCATCCTCTCATAAACGCTTTAAATGCATCCCAGACTATTCCAATGGATATCCCCTGTTGTATGTTCCTTTAAAAAATGTCTTGAATTTCTATTTTTGTATTGTTTCTAAACTCACGCTCTCTTAACAGATCTGTGTTCATTCTCCATTGTGATTTTTTCTGAACTTCTCTAAGGAAAAGTTGTACCGGGTTATGATCAGCAAATGTTTTAGGTAAAATTTCAGCTTCCAGAATTTCACGGGCCCAGGATATTGAAATCCACGCCATGTCAATTCTCGACCAGGAGTTATGTCTGGCTGAGTAGTACGTAAAATCCTTCGTCTTCATATTTCTAACTCTCCAAATGTCTACTAAATTATGTTCTTCTACTATCTCCAAAAAGGTTTTTGGTAACATTTGGCCAGTTTTCTTTTTCTTTTGCAATGCTCTTCTATCAATTTCTGGGTCAAAAACAGCATTAAAATCACCTATAATACCTACATTTTCAAACTGTTGGCCATTTAGCATTTTGTATAGAGTTTTATAGAAAGGTTCTTGGTTTTGAATAGGGGCATATATATTAATTATCAAACTCTCTTTTTCCTGTCTTCTTATTTTAATTGCCACTGTCACGGCTCAGGTGGGGTGTCACCTGACGTTGCCACCACTCTGGATTTAGGTTCCCTTGAGAAGTCCCAGAGTACCCTCCCAAGACCTTCAGACCTCCCTTTAGGCAGAATAACAGGCGTGAGGACCAGGCAGAGTAAAACAAGGAAAAGGTTTCTTTTATAGGAGGTCAAAACAACAAGGTACAGAATAATAACAGTAAGTGGGTGAAAAGAAAAGAAATCAAATGCCCTAACCAGTGTTCCCTCTAAGCTGAGTTAGTGTGAGCTAGCTCACAGTTTTTTAGCCTCCGGCTCACACAGTTTCGTCCTAGCTCAGGACGGATGGCTCCAGTGCATACTAATTTAGGCAGTAACCAAATTGCTCGCTCACAACCTTAATGCCAGTCGCTCACAAAGTAGAATTTTTGCTCACAAGACTCCACAGCTTAGAGGGAACATTGGCCCTAACACGTCTAAATATACTGTCCCTAGCTCACTATCTCAAGTGGCCTTATACTACTCACCCCTCCCTCAGGATGAGGGTTTTCCCCCTGCAGCAGCCTTCTTTCTGGCTCTGCCCTCTGGAAGCTCTTCCTGCTGCTCCAGAACTTTTATTTCCAGCCCTCCTCTTTTCTTATTGGTCCATTTTGGCTCCAAAACCTCCCAGGGGCTTCTGGGAGTTGTAGGCCCAGCCTCAACTACTGCTAGCCAGGCTCTTGGGCCTAGTAGGCCTCTACTGGCATAGCCCAGATCTTGACAGCCACTATTTTGCCATCACTTGTAGTTAATACTAATTCGGGAGCGAGGTATTATTTAACATATATTACTACACCATTTTTCTTTTTAGAGTCTGCAGCTATACATTCTTTTCCTAATTTCTTGTATACTAGATGTTTTTCATCGCCTTTTTTTGATATGGGCTTCCTGAAGACACACTACATCTGTTTTCTGTTTTGAAATTTGGTGAAAGATCTTCCTTCTTTTCTGTGGGCTGTTCAGCCTGCTAACATTTGTTACAATTTTAAAAGGTTTTTTGTTTATCTTAGGCCCCAGTCACACTGGGGGAAATAGGTGCGGCCAAAGTGCGGCTTTTTTGAGCCGCAACAAAAGAGACGTGCGGCGGCGGGATCAGACAGATCCCCCCCAGCTGCCGCACAGGTCCTCCCCGGCACGATTAGATGCCGGGAGGAAGCCACGGACCGGAGAGCGAGGCCAGCCCGCTGCGCATAAGTGTGCATGTGCAGTTCGGCAGGACCTCGCATGCTGCGGGAGAGACGGGCGCACCAGTGATCAGACGCCTGTCCCTGCAGCGGATTTTCAGGTAGGTAGTCGTGTTTTCTAGGGGTTTTTTTTAAGCGCAGTTTTGCCCAGAAGGGACGGATCGGGGACGGGTGGGCACTGCTTCCCAGATGTTGCGGTGTGATTGTGCCCACTTGATGCACCCCCGATCCGTCCCTCTCGCATGGCAAATCCTCCCATGTGACCGGGGCCATAGTTACTTTTTAGTATGTTGAAATTTGCTCTTGTATTGGAATCTCCTCAATATGTGAGATGGATTTATTTTTGTATTTCTTTTCCCTTTTCTTTTATCTGTATTCGCTGTCTTTTTCTCTTGTTCTTGTTCCATTTTTTCTTCCTCTGTATCTACTTCCAGTACTTCTTCTTCCTCCTCTTCCTCCTCTTCTTTCTGCCACCCTAAATCCTCACCATATTGTTCCAGAACATTTTCTATTTTGAAAGTAGATTCAATCCTTTGTCTTCTGCCGTTATAGTTAAATAATACCCTTTCTGGGATTAACCATCTGTAGGTAATTTGATGTTTCCTCAGAAGATTCGTTAAGATTCCATAGCTTTGCCTCTTTTCTCTGATCCGCCAAGGTACTTCCTTCAAGAAGTTGATCTCAGCTCCTTGTATTATAACTTTCTTTTCACTCGCTGCTTTCAGTATTTTTTCTTTCATCTCTCTTTTGTAGAATTTTATGTGTTTCCCTTGGTTTTTTGTTTTTCCTTGCATACGCAGAGTTTCGATATATAGCCTCTACTTCCAGTTGATCTGCTAAATTTTCGGTCACCACTTCTTTTAGGTCTTTTTCTAAATTTTCTGGAATATTTTGACACCTTATTATCAACACCGCCTTCTCCATCTCTATATGTATCAGCGATTCTTCTATTTTATCATTTTTAAGTTTCAGTTCTTGGACCTCCTACTCCAACTCATTAATCTTCGCGATCCGGCGAACATGGCGGTAATCCGGCATCAAGCAACGAGCAACCCAGGTGGAGATTGGTCCAGGAGACGTGGCAATGTGACGACGTGGCGCGGTCGGAGCCAATAGGACGGAGGCCAGTTGCTACAGCCGTCGCATAGTCGCGTGATGTGAGAACTACTCCAGAAGGAGTCGCTATGGGAAAAAGACCTCCGCTGAGACACCGTCGCCTTGAAACGGAAAGACCCCACCACGGAATAAAAAGAGCCGAAAGACCAACAAAGAAAAACCCTGCTGCGGGTGCCTGGTAGGCATCCATCCTCCCCTTGCACTCTGGCCCTAGTTAGGATGGTTTAAATGTTCTCTGTAAACCGCTCCGAGCCCTTGGGAAGGAGCGGTATATAAGCTGAAAGTGTAATGTAATGTAAAGCTACAATGCTCCAGTCTCGGCAACGGGGAAACAAAAGAAGAAAAATTATTGCTGCAACTTAGTTACTTCCGAGGTACCTGCTATGTTATTCTATTTCTTGCCTTTAAGCCTCCTCTTCCTGTTTATATAAGATTTATATTTCTACAGCCGTTTCTAAGAAGAGTATTATTTCCTTTCTCTTATTATTATGGGCGTTGTCTTAAAACCAGCCTCCTCTGTATTTCCCCCCTATAGAGCTACTGGTAATGTAACGTAATGAAACATTTCACTTAGCTTCGGTAGTGCATATTTCGGCGTCCTTCATTCTCAGACTCTGTCAGTTTTCCTTGGTCCCACTAGTGCTCGGCGTTGGTGTCAAGCCTCCTATAGTTCTCCGCTTCAGGGTCTGCTGTAGACTTCCAAGAGTTGTGCTTTCCCCCTTGAAAGTTGGCAAAAGTCCCCCCTGCCTTTGTCCTCTCTTCGTGAGAACAGTTGAGGCGCTGAATTCGCCTGAAAGAAACTATAAGTTTGGCTGTTGTGTGGAGCAGTCTCCACACACAACCTTCCTCGTGGGACCGGAACCGTTTGTTCATCTTACTTCTCTGTTACTTCAAAGTTTGGAAAGTTCAGCTTTACTATACTAGAAACACCATTTTTACTTATAGCCTACTTTTCTTCTCAATGGGGAACCCAAAGTGGCTACAACATTGACCTTCCCTCCTCCATTTTATCTGATCCTAACAACCCTGTGAAGTAGGTCAGGCTGAGAGGGGGGGCTGGTCCACGGTCACCCCTAGAACTTCCACCGCAGGGTTAAGAGTCAAACCTCATTCTCCCAGATCCAAGTTCAACACTCTCCACTACATCAACATGAACAAAAATATCGAATATTTAGATAGCATCACACAGTTGTACGTAAGCCTTCACCTCATCACCTGGCACAAGCAAAAGCTGCTTCCAGGAGACTGGACAGAAACCAAGTTCAACACTCTCCACTACATCAACGTGAACAAAAATACCGAATATTTAGATAGCATCACACAGTCGTACATAAGCCTTCACCTCATCACCTCATCACCTGGCACAAGCAAAAGCTGCTTCCAGGAGACTGGACAGAAACACTTTTACAAAACATTTTTACTTTTATTCCATCAGTGTGCCATGAATGCCCAAATAAACAGTGTAACCACTTCAGCAGGTTACCTAACACATTTCGACTGACAACCAGTGCCTCTTGATGTACTTCCAAAGTTGCACTAACATTAACCTCGCTGCACTGGCACCACCCATGTTAAATTAACCCCTGCATCTTTTCTGTGTTAATAATGTAATTCGTACACAATTCTTCTTGACTAGTTATTAATATGACCAAGGAGCACTCAGTGTTCTAGTGGGAGTTTTCTGGGATTTGGCTCTCTTCCTACTGAGTGGCCATCTATATGATCTTTGCCAAAGGAACGTGCCAACTAACGGCCTGAACTCTGCAAACCTTGTGCAGAATTACTCCAGTCTAAACCCACTGAAATCAATGCACTGGACTGCATCGTAACTACCTCTGCACAGGACTGCATAGCCCTCTGTCCACTTCTTACCCGAGATGTAGCCCCACGAACACAGTGCAATTTACTTCCAAGTAGACAAGCCTAGGAATGTGCAGCAGAGACTCCCTACCCCTGAAGCCCTGTTCCCATAAACTGGATTCAAGTTTACAGAGAATTATTTCTGCAAAGCTTTACATTCAAATAAGGAGATCCCAGCCTGTCGCAGAACAAACACTCACCACTGGTAGATAAATGCCAAGGGGGCGTCCTTTCACAAGAGTCTGACATTCATATCTGCCAATTTTCTTTTGCAATGGCTTTAATTTTATATCAACTGATTTATGAGAGCGTGCAGTTAGCACAGTAGTAGTGACATTTACTTCTTCCTCCCTTGCTATAAAGCAGCCTTCTCGTGAGCTAATAATTTTCTGAGCCACTAAATAAAGAGCTTTTAGAGAGAGCTCCTTTTAAAAATAGTTCTCTTAAGTTAATTATAATGTTCTTCATGTATTGAAGAATACACACAGTTGCATAAGCCAAAAGCAACACTGAAACCCCAAGGAGCAACGCATGTGCAAGCTAAGTTTCAACGGCTCCTTCACCGTGTCAGTTCCCGGAGCCAACCTAGCTGCTGTTAAGCTTTGTTTGTTTGTTTGTTTTTTTTAAACGGATTGCCCCTTCAGCAGTGAGAAGTACTGCTGGAGGAAAGACAAAGGAAATTCCAGTTGAACAGCTGGGAATTTCACCACGTGCAATATCATTGGGGGGGGGCACAGTAAGAACCATTAGGAAACCAACACTACTTGATTTCCCATCTCACGACAGGGCATACTCCCTGGCAAGATGTAACAAGAAGTACTGCTGGAGCAAAGACAAAGGAAATTCCAGTTGAACAGCTGGGAATTTCACCACGTGCAATATCATTGGGGGGGGGCACAGTAAGAACCATTAGGAAACCAACACTACTTGATTTCCCATCTCACGACAGGGCATACTCCCTGGCAAGATGTAACAAGAAGTACTGCTGGAGCAAAGACAAAGGAAATTCCAGTTGAACAGCTGGGAATTTCACCACGTGCAATATCATTGGGGGGGGGCACAGTAAGAACCATTAGGAAACCAACACTACTTGATTTCCCATCTCACGACAGGGCATACTCCCTGGCAAGATGTAACAAGAAGTACTGCTGGAGCAAAGACAAAGGAAATTCCAGTTGAACAGCTGGGAATTTCACCACGTGCAATATCATTGGGGGGGGGCACAGTAAGAACCATTAGGAAACCAACACTACTTGATTTCCCATCTCACGACAGGGCATACTCCCTGGCAAGATGTAACAAGAAGTACTGCTGGAGCAAAGACAAAGGAAATTCCAGTTGAACAGCTGGGAATTTCACCACGTGCAATATCATTGGGGGGGGGCACAGTAAGAACCATTAGGAAACCAACACTACTTGATTTCCCATCTCACGACAGGGCATACTCCCTGGCAAGATGTAACAAGAAGTACTGCTGGAGCAAAGACAAAGGAAATTCCAGTTGAACAGCTGGGAATTTCACCACGTGCAATATCATTGGGGGGGGGCACAGTAAGAACCATTAGGAAACCAACACTACTTGATTTCCCATCTCACGACAGGGCATACTCCCTGGCAAGATGTAACAAGAAGTACTGCTGGAGCAAAGACAAAGGAAATTCCAGTTGAACAGCTGGGAATTTCACCACGTGCAATATCATTGGGGGGGGGCACAGTAAGAACCATTAGGAAACCAACACTACTTGATTTCCCATCTCACGACAGGGCATACTCCCTGGCAAGATGTAACAAGAAGTACTGCTGGAGCAAAGACAAAGGAAATTCCAGTTGAACAGCTGGGAATTTCACCACGTGCAATATCATTGGGGGGGGGCACAGTAAGAACCATTAGGAAACCAACACTACTTGATTTCCCATCTCACGACAGGGCATACTCCCTGGCAAGATGTAACAAGAAGTACTGCTGGAGCAAAGACAAAGGAAATTCCAGTTGAACAGCTGGGAATTTCACCACGTGCAATATCATTGGGGGGGGGCACAGTAAGAACCATTAGGAAACCAACACTACTTGATTTCCCATCTCACGACAGGGCATACTCCCTGGCAAGATGTAACAAGAAGTACTGCTGGAGCAAAGACAAAGGAAATTCCAGTTGAACAGCTGGGAATTTCACCACGGGAATGAGCAGCAAGGCTCACAGCCTTAAGCTGGAGGAATTAGGCGGAAAGATGGGAAGGGGACAGAAGACTCTGGGCAATCGTTCCCAGCACTGGCTCAGACAGGGGGCTCTCAAGTTGCCCACCCCCATTTGGCCAGCTGTATGTCAGCCAGGTATGCATTGGGGGGGGGGGGGTATAGTCAGGCGGAAAGATGGGGAGGGGATAGAAGACTCTGGGCAATCGTTCTCAGCACTGGCTCAAACAGGGGGCTCTCAAGTTGCCCACCCCCATTTGGCCAGCTGTATGTCAGCCAGGTATGCATTATGGGGGGTGGTGGGGCCAGCAGACCAGAGAGTCAGGCTCCAATTTGGTCCGCACTGCATGTTTAGAAAGAAGGTAGAGGGAGGGAGGGAGGCTGGGTATTTGGAGCACTCTACCCACAAAACCCATTGCCACCACCCATGCTTTTGTATTTTAGTTCTTCCGTTGGTTTGCTATGGCTGCAGGGGGCTGCGGGTTAACAGGGCCAGAAAGGAATTTTACCCTCGGTGCTGCTGATTAGCCAATAGGCCTTGGGGTTTTTTGCCTTCCCCGTAGTAAAAGAATGTTTGCTCGTACTATTGAATGGGCATAACTGTCGCAACTGGCTGTTGGCATTTCAGCATTGGTTACAAGAGACCATACAGGGTGCGTAGGGGAGGGCCTTCTGCGTGGCCCTAAAAGGAAGGTCCCCTTAAGGGGTGTTGGGGGTGAGAGGCATGACAGCCACCTTTGGGGCTGACTTGCCGATCATACCCCCAAGAGGATGGTAGTGGATTTCCACTGCTTCTGCCCTAAGGCTGGCTCTCTTTCCATGGTTACTTCTAAAAGGTGGGTCGGGAGATGGGGGGGGGGGCTCGCTGTCAGCAGTCGGGCTTTCAGCGGCACCCAGTGTTCTGGCTTATTCTGTGCCAAGACCAGAGGAACCTATAATTGATAATGTTGCAGACTGGTTTTCTCCCAGTCCAGTATGTGTGGCATTCTTTTCTCCCTCTCCTTCCAAGTCCCTACTCTGGACACAACACATAAAGCGAGAGTGGGCTGCCGGAAGATCTTTACTGTGACTAACAAATCTTTTAAATCTTAGAATTCCAGTTCTTATTCACTCGGTCTCACAAAGAAAGTATCTGCATATATACAGACTGTTCTGATGCACTTTGCTGTGGCAAAAGGAGTTGTCCACATCTGTTAAGGATATTACAAATTAGCTGATTGTAATTAGGTCTGAATTAGAGAGTGAAGTTACAACAATGATGAACCAACCAGCCTATCTCCCAAATAAGTTATGCATAAATGAGCCACAGCAAGCTGATACCCGTATTTTGTAAATCCAAAGACAAGTCGGTTAGAAAAAGCCATCTTTACACAGTGTGTATCTTAAATATATGAAGCAAAGAGGTTATTCACCATTATAAAGGTGTCAGATTAAAAATCCCAGCTGTACACCTTGAACCCTCTAGTCATTTTTATTTTTATTTACAGAATTTATATCCAGCCTTTCTGCCCCCACGTGAGTCACTAAATGGCTAACAAATTAAAACATACAAAATAAAATCACATTTCAAAACTATTTAAGAGCAATCCCTCCCCAACAGCGAAACATACTTCGTTAACCCAATTAAAACAGGTAAAACACATACGAAGACTTTAAAAACAATTAAAACACAGGTTAGGAGGGAGGGAATCACTAAGGAAATGCCAAGCGAAACAAAAAAGCCTTCATCCACTGGCAGAAGACGACAACAGAAGGGGACAGACAAACCTCCCTAGGGAGAGAGCTCCAGAGCTTTGGTACCACAACAGAGAAGAGCCTCTCCCAGATTGCTACCCACTTGATCGAAGCAGTTATCTGAAGCAGGGCCTCCGGGTATGACTGTTGTGGTTGGGCAGGTTCATAAGGACGTAGGCAGTCCTTCAGGTATATGGTCCCAAACCATATAGGGCTTTGAAGGTCAATACCAACACCTTGAATTGTGCCCAGAATAAATTGGGAGGAATAAATTGCCTTCGACAACAAATTGGGAGTAAGTTTAGATGGGCCAAGACTGGACTGACACAGTTCCTATGACCCACTTCAGTCAACATCCTAGCTGAAGCCTTCTGCACCAATCGAAGTTTCAGAACACTTCTAAAGGGCAGCCCCACCTACAGCGCGGGGCAGTAATCTAATCTAGATATAACCAGGGCGCACACCGCAGTGGCCAGCTCTTTTCTGGCCAGGAAAAGCCACAGCTGCCTAACCAGTCGAAACTGGTAAAGGCGCTCCTGGCCACAGCTGCCAGCAGCTTATCCAGTGGCAGGACCAGGTCCAAGAACACTCCCAGACTACTGAACCGTTTCTTCAAGGGGAGTGCAACCCCATCCAAAACACCTTAAATCCTTGGTCAGACCTTCTGTCCACTGGTAGCACTTTCACCTTGCCAGGATTGAGCTTCAGTTCATCAGCCTTCATCCACCTTCAAAACCGGCACCAGTCCAGAGTTTCCACAGCCTCCCCGGGATCAGTTGAAAGCAGAAGACAACCCCAGCCCACATCTCCCAATGACCTCACCCAGCCATTTCGTCTAGGTGTTAAAGAGCAGAGGGGAAAAGATGGAACCTTGAGGGACCCCACAGGCCAAGAGGCTAAGCAGCAGTTGACCAATACCACCTTCTGAAACCTACACTCCAGGCAGGACCGGAACCACTGCAGAATGGTGCCTCCCCATCCCAGTCCAGGTAGGCAGTCCAGAAGGATATTATGATCAACAGTATTGAAAGCTGCTGAGAACGCCAGGAGAATTAACAGTCGCACTCCCTCTGTTCATCTGCTGGAACCCTTTTCACTTTACCAAGGGGTACACCAAACAAAAGAAAGGACTCAGAAGAGCAGGGAAATTATCATAAGCATGGAATTTGGTTCCACTTAACAAACAGCTTACAGTAATAGGACTTTTTCTGTTAGACAGCAATCCACAGAGTGCGTCTGCTTAGCAAAAATTCTCATTGATTTCTGCAAAATCTAGCCCAGCGGGCATCCACTCCCTGGTTCCACTGCGATTAACAATGCAGGAGCTTGCAGCAAAGACAGAGTTTGCAACCAAGGGAGAAGGAGGTGGACTGGGGGGTGGTGGCGGCGACAGCAGCGGCAGCTTGTGTTCAGTGAAAATGAGGGTGACGGGGATGGTTGGCAGAATTTTAGATGACCAGTAGCAGCACATGAAAAAGAGGTGTATATGGCAGGGAGTTGGATCTGCCAAGGAGCGCTCAG
>NW_015169202.1:146959-155022 GCF_001447785.1 Gekko japonicus
GAGGGCCCTGAAAGGATGCTAGCAGACCAAGGATGCTAGCAGACCAAATCTTAAAAAGGCACACAGGGGAAGTGGATAATGAACAATACCTTTTGAAATTAACCCCTGGTTTGACTACTGCCCCTTTCCCCTGCCGTGATACATCAGTGGGACACTATCAGACCCAGGGCCTCTGCTGGGTGGGGGAGCCTAGGCCTCTGACCCGTTTGAGTCGACTGATTCTAGCCACACGCCAGAAACAAAGTAAAGCAGAACAAGCCACATGAACCATAAACAGTCATTTAAAACCTCTGCAAATTGGGGGGGGGGGGGGGCTTCCTTCACAGCCACACGTGATTGTGACTAAAATCCTTTATATCACCTGGATAAATGCTGTCAAAGAAGATATTCCTGACAATGCAGGAAAAAGCCTAACCCACAATGGCATATTTATTCTTTTTAAATTTCAAATTCTGCAGGAGACAGGCATTACTGTATTCCTCATTTATTCTTTCATCTGCTATTCTTTGCTGTTAACACTTGAACAATTCTGACACAAAGTTGCTTTGAGCTATAGAAAACAGATGCCAGAGAACACGCATTAAAATATTCCGCCTAATCAGTTCCAGTCATATAAATTACTTACCTCATCTCCTATCACAATCTCTTCCCGGGGACTATGGAAAAGATACTCATATAGGGCATAATGCTGGAATAAGCTGGAAGACAAGAAAACTGATACTTAGTTGAAGAGGAAAAAACAGAACAAAACAATTTAACCACATCGAAGCAAGCTTGGGACCGGGGGGGGGGGGAGCTATAAAATACTATTTTAGCTAGACTTTGTGAGCTTTACCTAGTTCCTCATTCCATGTCATATACACCTGCTTCACAGATCTTTATCCCTATTTTCAAAACCTGTGAAACCAGGGTTTAGATTATCTTCTCTGGATTTGTAAATCTCAATGAGCAGATATATCTTATTCTGCATGTAGATGTTTTCAGCAAACTTGGCATGGAGTACCAGTAGGAGGACAGAGGACACACTCCCAAACCTAGGGGAGAGACATTTCTCATAACAGAGATTTTAAAATGCTGACCACTAAATGGACTCTAACACTGCCATTGTGTTAAATCTTTTTCCTGGATTTTAAAAATAATCATCCTTTCCCTCAGTACTTAAAAGGGGGGGGGGGAGATGTTTGTTCAAAACAATCTCTGTTTTATCACTGTCCATCTGCCCGTGGTAGAGAACTGATTGGCAGAATCACAATGAGACACTATTAAAAAGGGCACCTTTCACCAGCAAGCGGAGTTGGTACAATTAACTCAACCACATCATGACTACCACCTTATTTTGCTGCGTTTGTAGGCTGGGCCTTGGACAATGAAAAGTTCTCTCTGAAGAAAAGTTTTATATCCAGTAGGTCCTGGGATCTTTTCAACGAACTGTCTCCTAGAATATGATACACTTCTTGCTTCATGTAACAGGGCTGGCGGTTGTCGTTTGGCAGAGGAATTTGGCAATTTGTTTAACAAGGATATCTTTTGTACCAATCCAGAATTAGCAAGGATAAGCACCGGAAAGGCCTTCTCTGTGACCCCGCAGGGCTCTACTGGTAGCAGGAGCTCCTTTGCATATTAGGCCACACACCCCTAGTGTAGCCAATCCTCCAAGAGCTTACAGAGCTCTTCTTACTGTGGCTACTGTCCCCCCTCAGCTCTTCTGAGCACAAGAAAGAGTTGTCCTGTTACTGGCCTCGCTCTTACTGCACTCTCTGATGTCATAACACTTTCGTGCTACTGTGAGCATGATTATGACTTCAATAAACTGTCTCCTAGCATCTGTTGAGGTCATCTCCTCTCTTTTTTTCTCCTTCAGGACTTATCAGTAGAGAAGTTCCCTGTGGATAGTTTCCTGGGCGGATAGAATGGGTAGGTAGGTATTAGGGGCAGATCACAAATGACTAATATTTTAATGTCAGGGAGGTAGGTAGGTATTAGGAGCAGTCAGATCACTAATATTTTAATGTCAGGGAATGGAAACGGAAAGCAGCCCGTACTAGTTTTTACAAAGTGTCCAGTCTAACACAGAAAAACAGCCTTTTACATAATTGCCTTTGACATGAAGGACCTGGGAATCTCTATGTCGGAGAAGAGATGCTTGTGAGATGGTCGCCTTCGATACTTAAAAGGATGTTCATGTGGAAGATGGAGTGGACACGTTTTCAGTCGTGTTGGATGACAGAACTCAGACTAATGGATAATAACTACAGCAACGTGGGCTTCGTCTAAAATCGAGGAATAACTTCCAAACAGTAAGGTGCGTACGACACTGGAACAGTCTCCCTCATTGAGGTGGTGGATTTTTGGTTGTTGGAAGTTTTTCTTACCTTTTAGTTTTGATTTTAACAACATCATAAACAATAAACAGACAATAAGGAGTAAACAATAAAATGGAGCAGTAGCCCTGACCTGGATAGCCCAGGCAAACCCAGTCTCATCAGACCTCGAAAGCTAAGAGGGGTCAATGTGGTTAGTACTTGGATGGGAGACTTCTGGGGGCCTGGAGGATATTCAGAGAGGTGGCTGAATAAAGCCTGCCTCTGTTCTCCCAACCTGGTATTCCAAGAAATCTCCCATCCAAGTACTAACCACAGTCAACCCTAGAATCATAGAGTTGGAAGATACCTCCAAAGTCCTCTAGTCCAACCCCCTGCACAATGTAGGAAATTCACAAATACCTCCCCACCACACCCCCAGTGACTGCTGTTCCATGCCCAGAAGATGACAAAAAATCTCCAGGATCTCCAGCCAAACTGGCCTGGAGAAAAATTACTTCCTGACCCCAAAGTGGCAATCAGCATTTCCCTGGGCATGTAAGAAAGGGCCACAAGAACTAAGCACTGATGCAACCCTTCCTGCCCTCCGTCTCAAGATCTGCCTAAATTCACAGAATTAGCATTGCTGCCAGATGGCCTCTGAAAACCTCCAAAGAAGGAGAGCCCACCACCTCCTAAGTTAGCCTGTTCCACTGAGAAACCGCTCTGTCAGGAAGTTCTTCCTAATGTTTAGCTGAAAACTCTTCTGATTTAATTTCATCCCATTGGTTCTGGTCGAACCTTCTGGAACAACAGAAAACAACTCCATTCCATCCTCTATATGACAGCCAGCCCTTCAAGTACTTCAAGATGGTTATCATATCACCTCTCAGTCATCTCCTCTCTAGGCTAAACATACCTGCTTAGCTTCCGAGATCTGGCTTGCCTGGGCTATCCAAGTCAGGACCACTGTGCCAATTCTAATCCCTCTGATTTTAGAATTTTGTCTACTAGTATTTGCCAGTGGTTCTATCAATAAACAAAATGAGTGAAAGAGGACAGCCTCGATGGTACCTCTAGCTAATATAAAATTATCTGATCTACAGCCATTAATGTTAATATGTGCCTTGGGTGAGTCATAAAGGGTTTTAATAGTCTGTAAGTCTCCAAATCCCATTTGCATTAGTACTATTTTCAAATATTTTATTTCGAGATGATCAAAGGTTTTCAATGTCAATTGCAAGAATTGAAGAATCATTTTGATTTAAGTTGCCATAATTAATTATAGTAACGTTTTTCTAATATCAGTTATATTGCTATTCAGAATATATCCAGACTGATTAGTATGGATATAGTTCATGACAATTTTATTCAATCTGTTCACTAATATTGAGGTGAAAATCTTGCGATCTTGATTAAGAAGTGATATGGGATGATAAGATCCAGGTTTCAAGGAATCTTTTATCTTTTTTTGGTATAACAGTAATTCGTACCTCAGCCAAAGATGAGGGCATTTTCCCTTCTTGTAGTACATAGTTGCAGGTTTTAATTAGTATTTCCGATCATTGTTGATTGAATTTCTTATAAAAAATTCTGCAGGGAGACCATCTCTTCCTTATACTTTGTTTTTTACTGACCTTATGGTCTCTAAGACTTTGTTTGATGTAATAGGTTGTTCCAAAAAAACTAAATGATTCAGAGTGATTTTATTTGTAAAGTTTATAGATCTTAAATCTGTGTCATCGGGTTTTCTAAAATAGTCCACAAATGTTTGTGTAATTTCCTTGTTTTTAAATTTCACTGTGTTCTGAGAGTTTCTAATTGCAGTAACTGATCTTGATGACATCTTTTGTTTAAATCTGCAAGACAGCATATGTAAAGTCTTCGGATTTTTCACCCAATATTTTTGTTTCAAGTATAATTTTTTTGGGGGGGTGGATTTTTGAAATTTCTATTGTCTTTTTTTCCATTCCATTACCAATTTGTGTAAAATCTTATTCCCCCCATGTTTTTTATGTTTGCTTTCCAAAGTTTTTATTTTTTCTTTTATATCTAATATTATTTTTTTCTCTATTTCTTTTATAGGCAGAGGACAACAAAATAAGGCTTCCTCTTATCACTGTCTTCATTGCATCCCAGATCGTTTCACAGTAAACCCCACAGTCTGTATTCAACTCATAATAATTAATTACCTCTTTTTGTTTGTATTGTATCATCCAATACAAGCAATTCGTTCAAACACCAATTGGTTCTCTTGGTGCAGTGGTTAAGAGCAGTGGACTCCTATCTGGAGAACCGGGTTCGATTCTGCACATCTCCACATGCAGCCAGCTGTGTGACCTTGGGTCAGTCACAGTTCTCTCAAAGCTGTTCTCTCAAGAGAAGTTCTCTCAGAGCTCTCTCAGCATCAACTACCTGTCAGCGAGCTGCCATTCTCTTGGGACACGTCTTGTCCCTTTCCCCTCCCCCCCCTCCTTTACTCCTGTAGTTGTTATCCTCTCCTGGTTCTGCATCTGTAACTGCTAAGGTCCTCCAGCTGGTGTGATGGGGTGTTGTGTCTTTACGCTCTAGCTTGTTTAATATTTCCGTGTGAACTCAACTTGTGTTTATGGAACTGGCCGTTGCTGTTCTCAGGCTGCTTCGCGCCATTTCTAATCTGTGACCTGACGAGGGAAATGAGCTCATTGGTTTGAACCTGGTTTGAAGTTCCTTTAATACACTGTCCCTGGCTATTGTAGTTATTCCGAACAATCTCTGTATGTTCATGATCAACCAAGCTTTGGAAATAAATCTTGCCTCTTTTGAACGTGGGTCTATTCTCCTGATTTGGGATCTAACATCTCAATGGAAGGGTGGCAAAAGCCCAAACATGGCAAGCAAATAGCAGCACATTTATCACTTCTGCGAGCTGAGACCTAAGACCAGATACCTGATTTCCAGATAGCCAACTACAGCCTTCGCTTGGTCTACAGTGAAGAACTCAAACCCCCCACTTTTCTCTGAACGACACAGCCCAACTCCAGCCATTGTTCTTCTAAGTTCTTGGATGTTCTCCACCAGTGTCATACGCTGGGCTTCAACACAAACAAAACAAAAGAAGCTGAAAGACCGACCACATTATTATTTAAGACTTAGATTTCTCCCATCAAGTTCAAAAGAAAGCCACACAATTTTATCGCTCATTATTGGCTGGTAAGGCTTATATCCAGTGTTCCCTCTAAGCCGAGTTAGTGTGAGCTAGCTCACAGTTTCTTAGCCTCCAGCTCACACATTTTTGTCTTAGCTCAGGGAGGATGGCTCCAGGACAAACTAATTTATGCAGTAGCCAAATCACCTGCTCACAACTTTAATGCCAGTAGCTCACAAGGTAAAATTCTTGCTCACAGGACTCCACAGCTTAGAGGGAACATTGCTTATATCCCAAATATTTACAGAGATGAGAATCACGGCTTTGGGCAGAAACTCCTGTTAGATGATCCTGGGATTCCTTAGCAGTCTATGATAATTATCAGACTTTGTCCACAGTATATTTGCTAAATGAAGAAAGATACAGCCCCTGTTTACACATGCTGTTATCCAGGAAAAAAATTACTGAAAAGAGATCAGAAAAACTGGACCTGGATACAGGCCATTTTAAAAACTTTTGACTGAGACTTTTTAACTGGAGGTTGGAGCCAGCAGAAGATTTCTGTGCATACCAAAGCCCTAGTGCAAACAGCAGTGCACTAAAAAAAACCCCACACTGGTAGCTTGTGCTGCATTAAACTTATTATGTCTCTATTTGCATTTTCACCTGCGTAAAACATCATAGAACTACTTATTGGGCGTGATACGTACTGCAGTATATCCACAGCTATTGCTTGAACAAATGGAACCGCACAAAGTGGTTTTACACAGCACAGACCCAATGCATTAATTTCCCAATATGACTGGCTATCGATCCAATCACATATTTTCCATTGGTTTCAGTGGGAAAAACATGTTTTTCATGTTATTCACGGTATTCACAAATGGGAGATGATTGATTAATCAACTTCCAGCTGCAAACACTCTCAAAATTCACTTATGCTGAAAAGATAAATCTGATGCTGGACTGGACTGAAAGAGAGGCATACCTCCAAGGCATATACAAGTAACAGCAGAATGGCTATGTTTGGAATATAAAGGTGGTGAAGAACCCTACAGGCAAACACTGGCCCATAGATTAACAATGATAACAAATAAAGAGTGTACAGCTGAAAACAAACTGGAATACCTTGTTCCGGGAAACTGGTTTAGAACATCTACCTCTGAAACAACATCAGGCTCTGAAAATAACTGGCTGTGGAAATAAATCCACAAAAAGGCAGATTATGCCTTTGACTGGAAAAGCGATCAAGTTGTCAGGTTTCAAAGATTAGTAAGAAGAGCTTCTGTAAGCAATGTGGTACATTGTATATCTTTTGTCATTGCTCACATGGTGCCTATCTGATATTTAATTGCCCTAACGTGTTGGCACTTTCCAGCTCTCCTATTGGCTGTGCTATTGGCCCATCAGCCGCCACTCAAAAGTACCCACGTGCCATTGCCTAGGTGCTGGGTCCGCTCCTCTTCCCCGCCCACTGCCACCTCAGCCACTATTCCCTGTCAGAATAAACTGCCAAAATGGATGTCTCTCCTGACGAAGACACTTCTGCTTGGCTCACTTTTCCCTCAGTGGCTGTTGCTAGGCAACCAAGCTTGGTTCTGTCAGTAAAACAGCAAAGCCAGGAGGCCCTTTCCAGGCCTTTGTGGGGAACTCATTGGGGCCAGTCCTGACTAGGGTTGCCAGCTCCAAGTTGGGATATTCCTGGAGATTTTGTGGTGGAGTCTACGGAAGCCAGGGTTTGGGGAGGGGAGAGGCCTCAGCTTAATAGAATGCCACAGAGTTCACCCTCCAAAGCAGTTATTTTCTCCTGGGGAATCATTTCTGCCATTCTCCAGGTGAGAGCTGGAGATCACTCAGAATTACAACTACTCTCTAGAGGGCAGAGCTCAGTTTCCCTGGAGAAAATGGCTATTTTATAGGGTGGACATACCCTGCTGAGGTTGCTTCCCTCCTGCTTAGGTCTCCACTGCAGAGAAAGACTACTTTTCCTAGGTAGAGGCTGCAGGTGGTGGTGGGGAGATGGAAAGCTGAAGTCAGAGGGGCAGATAAAGGTAGGTTGATGGTTGGCTGGGAAGGAGATACAGTTACCAACTCTAGGTTGGGAAATTCCTGGAAATGTCCCCCCCCCCCCAAAGATGTTTCTGAACAAGATTAATCTGACTTTTGTTCCTTAGGGACACACAGACTTTTCTACAAAAGATAGAATCTACAGATAAACCGTCTATCAGTGCAGATTTTTCAATGGTTCAGTAGCCTCAGTGTCATATTGCGCCCTGTGGTAAATGCCTTATTCTATGAGAAGAACAATATTTTTTTCACTGTGCACGGATGGCATGCCATCTAGTTTAGGGATGGAGTGGGGAGGGAGGGTTAAGCATGTGTGTTTACTAAAATCTCAGCAGTCCACTAGTATGTTTAAAATTTCCAAAACAAGAAACCATACTGGGGATCTGTTTACAGTATATATGTGTTGAGGGATACCGAGTCTGACAATCTGCATAATAGGTCCCTTGTTGGATCACACCAAGGTCCATCCAGGCTCACCTTTTTTACAAGAAACCCAGCAACCAGCATGTCCCTCGGGGGCTGCTGGACATCAGCCAGAGGTCTAACAGTAGATTGCAGTCTATCTTCTG
>NW_015169202.1:155049-160344 GCF_001447785.1 Gekko japonicus
TGCTGATCCTGATAACATATATGCTAGAAACAGGGCTATTTTTGGGCAGGAACACACAGGAACGGAGTTCCGGCTGGCTCCCAAGTTGGCCACGCCCAGCAGGAACTCATTAGCATAACAGGCCACAC
Organism: Gekko japonicus; assembly: GCF_001447785.1. NCBI lineage: Eukaryota > Metazoa > Chordata > Lepidosauria > Squamata > Gekkonidae > Gekko > Gekko japonicus. The sequence continues at coordinate 155,178 of NW_015169202.1, forward strand.
CCAACAGCAGAAACTCTTTAGGATTGGCTACATTAGGGGTGTGTGGCCTAACATGCAAAGGAGTCCCTGCTACAAAAAAAGGCCCTGGGTATTGACAACAAACAAGGTAAACAAAATAAGAAGCAAAAGGTGGGTGTGGCTGGATGACCACACTTCTGGTAACATGGAAATGCGGCTTAATATGCTAATGAGTGGTGCAGTCAGGGGTGTGGCCTAATATCCTAATGAGTTTCTGCTTCTGGGTGTGGCCTATTATGCTAATGAGTTCCTGCTGGACTTTTTCTACAAAAAAAGCCCTGGCTAGAAATACCATGACTTAAATTTAGGAGGCCACAAGGAGGAAAGAAAAACTGTTATCACCACAATTTGGTATTCACAATAAGCTACAGAAGCTATTGCACAATAAGCCACAGAACTGGGATTGTCTTGACATGGCTTGATTTGCCTCAAACAAAATTCAACTGATTTCAGTTGGAGAGATTTAAGTACATGCTCCACTCTCCCCACTGAAATACCTGAGACTGACAAGTGCTCGACGTTGGCTGGATCATGCCCAAAGTTCTTGCGCAAATTAACTTCCTACAAGAAGAGAAAAATAAATTCTTTGCAGAAAGCAGTTCCCGTGTATGAAAGAGGATTTTTGGATGGTAGCCAGCACCTGGATTGCGTAGCTGACCTGCACATACAAAATAAATGAATTATATTTGCAGGTCAGATTCAGAGGGATGTATTTTTTATTAGTAACAGGGTGTGCAGGAAATTTTAAACAGTAGGAAAACTTGCCCAAGCCTAGGCAATACATCACTGTATTTAAGAGGGAAACTTCTCCCCCCCCCCCCACCCCAATTCACCAAGCAGCAACGTAATCTCCTCTTACAAACATTTAAGTTGTGGCCAGCAGTTAGTCAAAATAGAATCTACAACTTGCTCAGCCTTCGGAGACACAGAAAACTGAAAGAAACTGAAAAACAATCACTTCTAACAAGAATTGATTACTTTATAGAAAGGGTCAAACGGAAAACTTAAATCCTTATATACCACGAGAAATACAGAAAAAACTTACTGTCAAGGTTCTCCAACAGCAAATTCAACAGAGTCATGAATCCCGCAATCTGCGCAGCTGCAAAGTCCATCTCTTTAGCCCAACAAAATCCTGACACATAATAATCCAACACAACAGCTTCCTTCAAAGACGTCTTGTGTTGCTTCAAATCCAGAAATTCTTCCAGCTGCCTGTGATCAAAAAGCTGTAATTATCCAAAACTGAGGCATGAAATCAAGTCAACCAATGGGACCGGGACAAATGAACCCCCACTTCCCCTCAGTTTTAAAAGAGCGGGTTTAACCGTTTCCGTTATGGGTGACCTGCTAACCCAGCGGTCATGTGCAGCCCCGCCATTCCTAGCACTGCTGCACCTCAGGCACGTGTAAATGTTGAGTAATTATTGTAACAGTTCTATTTTTTTAAACTGCCCTGCCCTTTAGGGCAGGATGTATATTCACAGTGCAATCCTAAACATAGGTACATCCTTCAAAGTCCAGTGAAGTCGAAGGCCTTAGAATGGTGCAACTCTGCTTAGGCCTGCATTGTAAGAAACCATCATTAATGAACTCTGCCTTTATACAGTCCTCTTAAATGAGTTCACAACGGGAACTAAGAGCAGAAAAATTATCTTTAAGTGACGATTTGGCACAAGATGATATGGGGTGCTTTCTGGTCAAGAGGTCCAGAATAATCTTGGGATCCTGTTTGTGTGGCCTTTAGAAAAAGATTGGCAAGAACAGATACAAGCCACATAGACTGTATATCCCAGGGAATTATTGACAGAAGCTGTTACATGTATCTGGTCCATGGGGTTGCGAAGAGTTGGACTCAACTGTGCGACTGAACAACAACAACACTGAAGAAAAAGTTCAAGAAATTTACTTTTGACAAATGGGAATGGATACGGAAAGTTTTGTTTATAGCTGAAATGGATAAATTAACAAAAAAAACTGAATAACAAAGAAGATAAAGACTTTTTTGAAGAATGGAAGGATTTTAAAGAATATTTAGAAAATAATTGGGATGTTAAAAATAATTTACTGTGTTTAGATAATTATTAAGGGTTGAAATTTGAAAAGTTTGAATTATACAAAATAAGATTGTTACCTTGAGACGTGAAATGAAAATGGGAAAGAAAAGGGGAATTATATTATGGGTGGGTAGGGAGAAGCATTGCGGGAAGCCATTGTATGGGGGAGGGGAGGAGATAAGAGAAATGGATTCGGAATTATGGGAATGTAACTAAATGTTGAATATGTTATATCCAAAATAAAAGTTTTTGAGGGAAAAAAAAGAAATTTACTTTTGAACTCCTGGTATATCTTGCTCTAGCAGAGTGTTAATCTGAGTGGCAGAAAGGAACTTCCAGGCCATTGTTTCGTCATCTTTAATCATTTTGTCTTCTTCCTATACCAAGACAATACATTATAGTTACTGCTGTATTCACATGTATAACATATTTGATCTCAAGGATCTCATTTAATCAGCATACAAAAAGAAACAATGGCTGCTGCCAACACTGACTACACATTAGTTGATTGGGGACAGGAGAAATAATAGGCAGATAAGTGAAAATTAATCTGTTTTAGACTTGCAGATTAAACATTTTTCCAAATGCTTCATAGCCAAGTGGAAATTCCAACTCATACTGGAAGGCAAGTTAAACCTGAATCTCTAAACTCTGGTTTTCAATGCATTGTCTAGGATTACCCGTGGTCTCTAAAACAGTTCATGTAGTTCACAGACTGCAATGAAAAAAAGAGGATGGATGGTAGTAAACAGTTGCGACTTGATGGCACTTTATACACACACAGTAACGAGTCAAGTTTCCACCACAAACAGAAGAAGCAACCCACTCTGCTCCTGCAAGTCATCTGCCCTCATCGCCTTCCTTCCTTTCCTTTATCATGTCAGGGAAACCACTGAAATGCTTTGGTGTCCATGTAAACAGTCCTCTCTCTACCTGAGAAGCACAGATAGGACACAAGAATACAGAAGCCATACAGGTTGCAACATATAAACAACATATTTCAATTGTGTGAGTAAATAATGAACTTTTTGGTAACCAAACAATACACCCTGATCTTTAGTAATTTTTTAAAAGTATCCTTGTGTCATGATCTGTGCAGGACTGGGAGCAAGGCCTAGTGTGGCCTGGTCCCAGGAGAGACCAGTGTGGGAGTAGAAAGCAGACAGCCTACAATCCCCATAATGTATAGCGAGGGTTGTAGCCAATCAGTTTCCAGAGATTGTGTGAGGAGATTCTGACTTAAGCTGTTTGAACTGAAAAACTGTGCTCTTCTGCAGTCTGGCCTCACACAGAGCTAAACTGAGGGGACTGGTCTGAGAGAAAGATCCCTCACTTGGGACAGTGAGTACAGTCAGGAGGCCTGGCAGGCTGTGGGCCTTGAAGCAGTAACCAGTTAAATGAACTAGGTAGTCACGTTAGATTCGTTTATTCTGCCTTTAAACACTGTTATATATTTTAAAGCATCTTGTCTTGTGTTCCTTGCCCCAGTACTGTGTTAATAAACCATTGGTTTAATTGTTCTCTGCCTGGTCATCACATCTATGTTCTCGGCTTAAAAAGGGGCATTTTGGATGGGCTTGGGAGGGTACTCTGGGCCTTCTCAAGGGACCCAAAGTCTAGAGTGGTGGCAGCTGGAGGTGGCGACCCCCTGGGGGTCATGAGACCTTGCATTATACAACATTCAGAAAGTATATATTTAATGCTGTAGTCTTCCTAGATAAAAGTTTTCAGTTCACAAAAACTATCACACTGGATAAAGTCCAGCAGCACCTTTAAGACTTTTAAGCATGCACACTTTGTCAGACAATGAAAAGAATGAAAAGATCAAAAGAATGACAAGCTTGGTTTCTTTTGATCTGTTTATAAACATTTTTTACTATTTTGCATCCTAATTTAACAAGCCACCCCTATATATAAACTATGTTCTGTAATTCCAGTTCATTGTCTGACAAAGTGTGTGTATGCACAAAAGCTCACACCTTGAATAAAACTTTGTTGGTCTTTTAAAGGTGCCATTGGATTCTAACTTTGTTCTATGGCTTCAGACCAACACAGTTCCCTCTAAGCTGAATTAGTGTGAGCTGGTTCACAGCTTTTTAGCCTCTGGCTCACACATTTTTGTCTTCGCTCAGGAAGGATGGCTCCAGAGCAAACTAATTTATGCAGTAGCCAAATCTCTTGCTCACAACTTTAAAGCCAGCAGCTCACAAAGTAAAAATTTTGCTCACAAGAGTCCACAGCTTAGAGGGAGCGTTGCTGCCCACCTTGATCTATCACACTAGACTAGACAGATCAGCAAAATATGCAAGTAAGAAACTGATCTATCTCCAAAACAGAATACAATTTAGGCAAGCACAAGGAGTATTTGATGGCTGGACAATCTTTATGTACCAGGTTCCACAAGAGTTATTTTACATAACCTCCACTGTTAGAAGAGGTACCAAGTACATTAGGTTCAAAGATTGCTCTATGCATAACTGAAAAAAACTGTATAATAGCAAACGTGCTAACTTGTTTCTTAACATGCATTTATTTTTTAAAAGCATCAAATGGTCCATGCTATCACTAGGCAGCAAAAAGAAAAATCAATAGCACCTATTTTTGAGCTGTTCTGTTTTTAAACAAGGAAGTGCGCCAAAAATAGATGGGCTGATTTATAGTCTGACTCAAAACAGAAAGAAGCCAGTTACTGCAAGACAAAGCCAATACAAGGAGCAACTTCCTGCCCCCAAGTTCTTAGTGTCACAAGCGATTAAAAATAATGCAACAAAAAGAGCTGGACTCTAAAATACTTTGCAGAGCTATAGAAATTATTTCTACGATTTTTTAAAATGGGCATTTACAGAGAAAGAAGCCAGTTACTGCAAGACAAAGCCAATACAAGGAGCAACTTCCTGCCCCCAAGTTCTTAGTGTCACAAACGATTAAAAATAATGCAACAAAAACAGCTGGACTAAAATACTTTGCAGAGCTATAGAAATTATTTCTACGATTTTTTTAAATGGGCATTTACAGCAACTTGAGCCCACAGTTAAGTGGCACCAACAAATAACATGATTATTCATTCATATCTGATTAACAAAACCAAGCAA
>NW_015169202.1:162492-169937 GCF_001447785.1 Gekko japonicus
GAACAGCCATGTGGGTCAGGCAGCTGCAGTCGTGAAGGAAAAGAGAACGAGACTGTTCCTTTCGGCCTCTTGCATGAGTGGGATTCTGCTCATGGAAGAAGAAAAAGAACAAAAGATTTCAGCCACTCCCCACTGCAGCTGGCCACCAGTCCCCACACACCCCTTGACCTCAGAAGTAAGTCTTCCCAGAGATGGAAAGTGCTCAGGGGATGGAAGTGGAATTTGAGAAAGACCCCACAATCCAGTTTGGTGTAGTGGTTAAGTGTGCGGACTCTAATCTGGGAGAACCGGGTTTGATTCCCCACTCCTCCACTTGCACCTGCTGATGTGACCTTGGGTCAGTCACAAGCTCTGGCACAGCTGTCCTTGGAAAAGAGCAGTTTGTGTCAGAGTTCTCTCAGCCCCACCCACCTCACAGGGTGTCTGTTGTGGGGAGGGGAAGGGAAAGGAGTTTGTAAGCCGCTTTGAGACACCTTTGGGTCGTGAAGGGCGGGGTATAAATCCAATCTCTTCTCTTCTTCTTCTTTGCTCCCACAGACTGCGGGATCCAACCCAAACTCTCCTAAGAATTCCCTTCTGACGGTATGTTAAAAGGGCCTTTTCAGTCGTGGTCCCCATACTGCAGAAAGCATTATTTTGATCTTTGGGGAACTTTGCAAGGCTAAGCTATTCAGGAGGGTATATATAACTGAACTCAGAGGGGAGGGTGGGGTAAAAATCAAATAAATAAATAAATAATCATATTGTTTCAGGTTGACATAGAATGATGACTGATTATATTGGTTATTGTTGTAGTTTTTAACTCTATCAAAAGCTGTCTTTTAAATATTGCTCAAATTGTCTCCTTTTTTTATTGACTTGTGTCAACATTCATTTGTTTTGCTAGAGTCTGAGTTCCTTTTTAATTTTCCTCATCGGACAAGGTGCCTTTCACTTTTTTAACAGGGAAGGCGTCTTGTATTTAGTGTCCTTGACTCTGCCCAGCTAGATTAGAGTCCAATAGTACTTTAGAGACCAACAAGTTTTCCGGGGTATAAGATCCAGAGTGTCAAAGCTCCTTTATCCTCTGAAAATCTTGTCGATCTCAAAGGTGCTACTGGACCCAAACTGTTCTATGGCAGACCAGCGATGGCCACCCTCCGAAACTATCCTGATTCTCCCCAGGTAACCAAACAGGTAGGTTAACATCAAAAAGATCCCAGAACACAGAGGAATACAGAAGACATATAAAGCATGAGACTAGATCACAAAACTACCCTGGGTCCCCTTTGCAAAGGAATGGTCTTTAAAAAGGCAGACAAAATATTTTGAAAGGAAGGATTTAGATGCTTGTCACCAGGGGATACCAGTATCAGTAAGTCCCACAAAGGGTAGCCCAGCAGAGCCAGCCCTGCATTCATGCCAGCCCTAATCAGAGTCAGAGCAGGGGAACAAGCTGCAGCCTGCATGGACTTTCCCCGATACTTCCAGGGACATATATGGGGAGAAAACAGGGAGTGCAGATGTAAAATGGCTTTTCCACTTTTCAAAGAGATTTCCTGCAGTCACGTCTCCAGAAAGACCTCTCTGCTTAACAGAAAAACAGCAGTGGGGAACCTCGTCACTGGTAAAGATTCTGCATAAGTTTTCATATGCACAGACCTCTTTTAAAAACACAGAAACCATCTTTGCTTTATGAAGTGTAGTGGGTTAAATGCATGAAGAAACCTCTGAGACTGATGTCGTGATCAGCATGGTTTACTGGTACACAACAAAGACAAAGACAAACGGCCGGCTGGCCAACTATATACACACCTGGGGACACACCCCTAGGTCTCGTTGGTGGGTTCAAATCTCCTGCCACGGTCCCATTGGTTCCTCCAGTGGAGAGACTAGGAGCCTAGTTCCCAAGCTCTGGGGTATTTGCTGGCCACCCGGTGGCGGTCAACGGACACAACACTTTACATCAAAACTGCCCTTCTCCAAATCACTGTTTCAAAAATTGATGAAAACCAGAGTAACAGTAATGCACGGACCTTTCTCATTTTTGACAAGACAGAGCATGATGAAACAATGTGCAAGCGCTACCCTTCCTTAACAATGTCTAATATAAATCACACTATTGATCCTTACATAATCCAGAGCGATACACTTTGTCCTGAGACAATAACTCCTCAACCTGTACGGATAGTGCATAATCTGATCTTTTAAAAATGGCTGAGCATCAAATTCACTTTAATTCATTTAAAGCTCACCTTGCTTACCTAGACGTAAGGTGGATTACAAAAAATAGAAAATAATTTAATCGGGCAGCATAAGATATCAAAAAATCTATGTTCCAGCCTGAGAATTTAAAAAAAACACATACTTTATACAACTTCCTGCCAACAGTTTTCGCTCACTTTTTATTATTTTTTTCTAATTTTTTTCCCTAGTGCTGTGGTTCTCAAAGTGTGCTCCCAGGAACATGTGGTTCTTCAGAAGCTTCTTGTGTATTCCTCAGTGAGAAGATGAATAATGGCAGGTGAGCTTCAGTGAAAGACTGTTTGTGCATCATTACCCACCTTCCTTGCAATGCACAGCTGTGGAAATGCTGAGTGTGTGTTTGAGGATGCACACAGAGTTTGCACTGTGCAACAACGAGGCCCAAGACACCTGGCCAGCACCCTGCATGAAATGATCAAATGACCACATCCCACAATCCTCTGCAATGCACAAACCTGCAGGGATTCCCTTGCAAACAAAATCTATGTGGAAAAGGTTTCCTGAAATCAGGAAGCCTGAAAAGAACTGTGTTAGGCGCACCTGTGACCTGTTAGGTCCACCCTGTGTCCCGGAAGGTAAAAAACTCTGCTGCTGCATGTCTCCCATAATTCCTTGAGTCCACTTGTTGAAAAGGAGAATCCTGAATGAATGTTTGATCAACAGCAGAAATCTAGTACACAATCTGTCCTTTTCTCTAGTTTGCTAAAGCCAAGGTCACGTGTACACTTTCAAGAGTTTTAATGATCACTTGGGAATCTCACCCCCACCCCATTTCAGCCAACATGCATTGCTAGTGTTCATAAGGTCTACTTTTCTTACTGTGTCACTTCAACCCATCCAGTTAGTGAGGAACAAGACACTCCCCTAATTTGTTGATCCTGGATGATAGGCCACACTGCCCTGTGACTAGAATTAGATGCAATCCCATTATAGCAATTGCTCTTCGGTCTGCTCCACCGCCATGTCTTTCACTGTCCCCTCTGACTCTATGCGGTGCAAAACCGACAATTTTAGGGGGAAGCCATCTCAACTCCACCAATGTCAGCTCTGGTTATTTTATTTATTTAGCATTATTTTTTTACCTCTCCTCTTTAAGGAAGATGCATGAGGCAGCTTTTTATTTATTTATTATTTCGATTTTGTAGCGGACGCTTACAAAATTTCGGCTTACAAAATAAAATTTTATTTCAGCTTACAAAATAAAGCATAATAAAAACTAAACATTAGAAGTTGCTAATTAAAATTCCGCATTACAGACCTAGCTGAAGCATGAAAACATAGCAGTTTTAAAACAGTGGTTTCAGACTAAAAGCACACTAGAATGATGTTAAAAGACTCCTTCATTAAAAGCCGAGATGAACACAAATGTTGATTTGGTGCCTAAAAAAGAGCAGCACAGGTGCCAGGTGGGCCTCAAGGGAAAGGGTATTCCATACGCAAGGGGCCATTACTGAAAAAGCCCTGTTTCTGACTGCCACCCATCTCACCTCTGAAGGAGGAGGCACCAACAGCAGAGCTTGTCACACAACCATGGTTCCCTCATAGCTTTCTTATCATGTGTGCAGTCACTGCTGTGAGACAGGATTTCAAATATACTTATTATTCACTCCGTTTTTACAAGTGCAGTTGGGGGAGAAGCACAAACTTTTAAAAAGAACTTAACTGCTGTGGGCAGTTCCAGCCAATACTCCCTCTAAGCTGTGGAGTCTTGTGAGCAAAAATTCTACTTTGTGAGCTACTGGCATTAAAGTTGTGAGTGAGCAATTTGGCTGCTGCATAAATTAGTTTGCTATGGAGCCCTCCTTCCTGAGCGAAGACAAAAATGTGTCAGCTGGAGGCTAAAAAAACTGAGCTAGCTCACACTAACTCGGCTTAGAGGGAACACTGGTTCCAGCACTACATGAATGCTCTCATTCCTCCTGACGAAGCCAACATGGCGAAACATGCAAGGAGGGACTCTGTAGAATAACAAATCAGTCAAATATTACTGGGCATTTCCCCTCTTTATGTTCTGTTGGCACATTGCTGGGCGCGGCCCATTTTTTCTTCTTCACTCTTAACAAGCCCAGCATAGTAGGAGAAAGACTAAGGCTGCTGTTCAAAAAACACTTAAAAGGTAAAGGTTCCCTTGCTTGAAAGCCAGTCTAATCCGACTCTAGGGTTGCGGTGCTCATCTCCGATTCAAAGGCGAAGAGCCAGCGCTGTCCGAAGACGTTTCCGTGGCCACGTGGCCAGCATGACTAACCACCAAGGCGCACGGAACGCTGTTACCTTCCCACCAAAGTGGTACCTATTTATCTACTTGCAATTTCTTGCTTTCGAACTGCTAGGTTGGCAGGAACTGGAACTAGAGATGGGAGCTCACTCCATTGCTGGGTGCGGCCCATTTTTTCTTCTTCACTCTTAACATGCGCAGCATAGAAGGAGAGAGACTAAGGCTGCTCTTCAAAAAACACTTACTAGATAGTAAATCCCACTGAACTCAACTGCTTTGGATTGTACTATAAGATATTATACACATACCCGGGCTAAATCCTATCTAACTCAATGGACCTTACTTCTGAATAGAAATGTTTAAGATCATGTCCCAAGGAATGAAGCTGTAAGTCCCAGTCTTGCTTCTACCATGGACTCACTAAGTGGCCTTAGACAAACTTCCATTTTCTCTTTCTCAGCAGGAGATAATACTGACGGTTCCAGGGATTATAACAAGATAAACAGGAGTTTTGTGGCACATTAAAGGCTAACAAAACCATTACACCTGCAAAATATTATTCCCTCATTTCGGCAGGCCCACCTCTCCTGCTACGCTCTGCCACTCATCTGAGCAAAGCCTTCTGAAGGTGCCACCCCACAGATGGGTAAGATCCATTGCTGCTTCGGCCCTAGGGTTGTCAAGTCCTACCTTGAGCCGTAGCGGGGGACTCCGGGGTTTTTCTACAAAAAAAGCCCTGATACTGACACATTGGGTTCCAGGGATTATAACAAGATAAACAGGAGTTTTGTGGCACATTAAAGGCTAACAAAACTATTACACCTGCAAAATATTATTCCCTCATTTCGGCAGGCCCACCTCTCCTGCTGTGCTCTGACACTCATCTGAGCAAAGCCTTCTGAAGGTGCCACCCCACAAATGGGCAAGATCCATTGCTGCTCCGGCCCCCTTCTTGTGGAACGGCCTGCTTGAGGAAGCCAGAAAGGGTTCCACACTTCTGTCACTGCACAAACTATATAAAACAGAACGGTTCAAGACGGCATTCTCCTAAAGGGCTTAGGGCTATATTATAACAGAATGGTTCAGGAAGGAGCTTTTATATAAGGAATGGGACTATGATGTACACCACTGCGTACTGGACATACTATCTTGCTCTTACCGTATCATTTCATACTTTTGTAACTCAATTTGGTTTATATTGTTTGACATTTTTGCATTGCATTGTTTACCGGACACATTATGTGTTTACTGGGCACATGTTTGTAACTCAATTTGTTTTGCATCGTTTGTCTTTTTGCATTGCATTGTTTACTGGACACTCACACTATGTTGGTTGCATTGTTTTACACTGCATTCTACACATGCCTGGAGTCTCACTGAGGAAGGTGGGCTATAGAAAAAAGTAAATAAATAGAAAAGCTTTCACAGACTAGACCCCACTTCTTCAGATGCAATGCCAAGATAACAGCAAAGAAAACACAAAGTAATATAGTCTATGATTCAAATCCACTAGACATCCTCTTTCTAGGAAGACAGTTTCTCTTTTCTGAGGCCTGGCTGCACCTGAACTGTTTCGGTTCTGCTTCTGTCCCGCGAAATTTGCTGCCGTGGCTGTGAAGGCTAGATTCCTGAGCAGGAACAGATCCACAGATATCTGCTAAAGTGAAGCAGGCAGTTTGAAGTAAATTAAAAATAAAAAGAAGGAAGAGCAGGGGCCCTGGAAAGGTCCCCATCAACAGTTAAGACCTGGATACCAGAAAAAGCTGCCACTATGGTGAGTTGCATTTATATGACGTGTAAATTATGTGCAAGTTTGCACAGATGAAAATAAATTATGTGCAAGTTTGCATTGATGAAAATAAATTATCATATGCAACTCCTGTCCTATTTTTGGTCATGTGCAGACAGCCACTCCAACACAACTACACAGAGGAAGGAGAAAAAAGGAGCGAAGCATTCTGAACGTTATTATTCTTATTTTGCCGCCATGTCACAGCTGACTTCAGGGCAACCCCAGCGGGGTTTTCAAGGCAAGAGTTCCAAGGGCTGCTATTGCCCACCTCTGCGTTGCAACCAGGGACTTTGCAGGTGGTCTCCCAACCAAGCACCAACCTTGTGTGCGTGCATGCACCAGAAGTGTGCGTGCATGCACCAGAAAGCTGATACCCAGAAGTGTGCGCGTACATGCACCAGAAAGCGGATACCCAGAATGAAACTTTGCCGGACTCAAACTTTGTTCTAGGGCTAACTACTGTCATCGTCCGACGAAGCCTGCGTGCACACGAAAAGCTTAAAGGTGCCACTGGGCTCCAACTTGGTTGTATTGCGTCAGACCCACCCGGCTGCCCGCCTTGATCGACCGCCCCTTGTGTTGCTGTTATTTTTAAAAAAAATAAAATAAGAAGTTTTATTGAGTTTTCATAAGGTACAGGGTAAATTTTCATAAAGAATGTCTAGGTAAACTTGTCTAGGTAACCGTGTAGGTTACAATGCTTTTGTGACATAGCTGTCATATTTTCAAGATAAAACAGTCATTTTTTTCTTTTCACACAACTACAAGTTTGAACAAACATTCTTAAACATAATGAACCATTTAATACAAGTGATTTCATAAATAGAGATATATAACTATGTTGCTGCTATTAATTTTTGCGACAGCGCCATGGTGGCCTTAGGCTAAGTCCACCTCCCCCCCCCCAAAAAAAGGAAGGGCGGCTTTTAAAGGAGCCCGTGCAAGTCAATACTGGCTCCCATTATTTCCAATGGGTCTTCCACCGTCTCCCTTTGTTTCCAAGGGCAATCCTGTCCTTCCTTTTAGTAGATCCCTTTTAAAGGCTCAAGTGGTTAAGATGCTGAACTGCAGGCTGTGGAAGGTCAGTAGTTCAGCAGTTCAAGACCCAAGTGTGCCGCATGACGGAGTGAGCTCCTGTCTCTCGTTCCAGCTCCTGCCAACCTAGCAGTTCGAAAGCAAGAAATTGCAAGTAGA
>NW_015169202.1:170834-179935 GCF_001447785.1 Gekko japonicus
ATTCCGTGCGCCTTGGTGTTTAGTCATGCCGGCCACATGACCACGGAAACGTCTTCGGACAGCGCTGGCTCTTCGGCTTGGAAACGGAGATGAGCACCGCAACCCTAGAGTCGGACTCAACTGGCTTTCGAGCAAGGGAACCTTTACCTTTAACGTAAAGTATGCGTGCGTGTGGCCTTTTCACGCCACTCTCGGTGATGTGGGGGTCCTCTATCCCTCCTCTGCCCCCCCCCCAAGAATGTCGATGAAAAGGTGAACAGTCCAAATCCGAAGTGGCGCCTTTAAGACCAACCAAGTTTTATCCAGAGTGTCCGCGTTTGTGTGCAAAGTACCATCGAGATCTTGAGGGTAGAGCGGCACCCCAACATGAGTGCGCCGTCGGCGGTGGCGACTCCCGCCTTTTCCTTTCCCCACGAGTCCAGCCCTTCCCAGAAAGTGCCTCCGGGTCACATCCGGCCGCCGGCGGAAGCAATGAGAATGGCGGGCTGTCTGCGGTTGCTAGGCGATGGTCGTCTGTGGGGCCGCGTTTGGGGCAGAGGGCAGGTAGGAGGCCGGAGGGGCGGTCCCGGGAGGCGGGGGCGGCGCTGGACTGCCTCGAGGGGGGGGGTCCCCTTCCCAGGCCTCGGCCCCTGCAGAGCCCACCCTCCGAGGCAGCCGTTTTCTCCAGTGGGGCCGATCTCTCGCCTCTCCCACGGGGAGATTTCCAGGGCCCACCTGGAGCGCTTGGCAACCGCGCTAGCCGAGGAGCTCCTGGAGGAGAAAAGAGGGCTCGGGGCCCTGCCCAGGAACGGTCTGAGGCGGAGGTAGCCGCCCTGGCGGGGACCCCGTCCTGTTTCTGGGGATAGACTGCTCTGGATCGTGGAGCCATTATGGCTGTTTTACTGCTTATGGGCTTTTCTTGAGGGAACAGTCAGGGTTGATTTCTTTTAAAGGTAAAGGTTCCCTTGCTCGAAAGCCAGTCGAGTCCGACTCTAGGGTTGCGGTGCTCATCTCCGTTTCCAAGCCGAAGAGCCAGCGCTGTCCGAAGACGTTTCCGTGGTCATGTGGCCGGCATGACTAAACACCAAGGCGCACGGAACGCTGTTCCCTTCCCACCGAAGTGGTCCCTATTTATCTACTTGCAATTTGTTGCTTTCGAACTGCTAGGTTGGCAGGAGCTGGAACTAGAGATGGGAGCTCACTCCATCATGCGGCACCCGGGTCTCGAACTGCTGAACTACTGACCTTCCACAGCCTGCAGTTCAGCGTCTTAACCACTTGAGCCACCGCAGCTCTTTTCTTTTAGGATTGACTTATTTGATCTCCTTGCAGCCCAAGAGTTTTCTCCAGCACCATAATTCGAAAGCATCTAATATTCGGCAATCGGCCTTCCTTACCGTCCAGATCTCGCAGCCATACATTACTACTGGGAATACCATCGCTTTGACCTCACAATAAAAGTACGCTGGTAGGACAAGTGGGGAAAATCTTCTTCTGTTCCTCGCTTTCTTGCTCTCCAGGCCACCAGTCCTTTGACATTCCTCTTCTTTCCTCCTTTGGCGTCCTGCTGGTTTGTCCTCCTCCGTGACCAGCGCCTCATCCGCCTGTCCCTGGTCTTCCCGCCTCCATCTTGCTTCCCTCACCTTCTTCTCAAGTAGTGACCACCTTCTACCTCACCTTGTTTTTCTCTGCTGTTTATTTAGCAAGGTAGGTAAGTAACTCCCAAAATGGTGGTATTGAAAAATGAGTTCTCACCATGGGATACATGGGATAAAATCAAGACAAAAGCACCAAAGTAAAAATTTAAAAATCCCCATTTAGAAATAACTTTTTTGATTTGTCTGAAATCATGGGAAACACCAGGTTTGTAAAAAAATAAAATCCATTGTCTGACCATGACCGCACAGATTTTGTTATCTGCATTCAGGGCGACTTAGTTAGATATATTGATGATGATACCAGCTTCGTTTCCACCCCTAATTGGTGGAAATTTATGTTTGAAATGTTTTTCTATGCACCAAATGTCCCAAATATATTCTGAGGGAAGACAGCTCCTCAGTTACAGTTATGGTTGCCAGCCAGGGCCGGCTCGCCCACTAGGCGAGCTAGCTGTTTGCCTAGGGCGCGCTGGTCCTCAGGGGCGCCAAACTACGCCCCCCGCCACCCTAACCGGCAAGAGAGAAAAGGCGACGGGGATTGAGGGTCTCTGCCCGCCCCTCTCGCTCTCTCTGTGTCCGGCCGGGGTGGAGGAGGCAGAGGCGGCATGGCGGTGGCCAGCGGGCTATCGCCGCCGCCATGGGAAGGGGCTGGGGAGGGGAGCAAGGCCCCGCAGCAGCTGAGCCCCCCCTCCCGGCGAGAGAGAAAAGGCGGCGGGGACCGAGGGTCTCTGCCCGCCCGCCCCTCTCTCTCTCTCTCTGTGCCTGGCCGGGGTGGAGGAGGCACACAGGAGGGGGGGGATGGAGAACAGCTGGGGGTTTTTCCCTCCTCCGCCCCCCCCTTCGGGGGGCTGGTGGTGGTGGGGAGCCTCGGAGGGGGAGAGAAGAGCGCCCCTCCCCCATCCGCAGAGCCAACGCAGAGAAAAGGTGACAGCCGGGTCCTCAGAGTTCCTCCCTTAAAGCTGCCTGTGGAGTCTTGTGAGCAAAAACTCTACTTTGTGAGCTAGTTGGCATTAAAGTTGCGGCCTCTCTCTCTCCCTCCTGCCCCCAAACATACCCCCTGCCCGCCCCTTCGCTGCCCCCCCCAAAACCACACATATGCACGCACGCACACAGAGAGCAAAGACTCTTCCCCCCCCTCCTGCCCCCAAACACCCCCCCTCCCCGCCCGCCCCTTCGCTTCCCTCCCCCTCCGCAACCACACATATGCACGCACGCACACAGAGAGCAAAGGTGGGGGGGGGAGAGGGAAGAGACTAGGCTGGAGGAGCAGCAGGCTGCGTGGCATTGGCGTCCCTGAGCTCTTTGCTCTTCTCCCAGCCCAAACGTCCAAGTTTGCCAGGTAAGTTGGGGGAGGGGGTGGCCCCGGCGGCGCCATCCCCGCCCCACGGGTCCCCTCTTGACCAGGGGGCCCTCCTTGCCGCTGGGCAGCCCTGGGCAGAGCTGAGGCAACTTTGGAGCCTCCAAAGGGGGAGAGAAGTTGGACTAAGTTCTCTCCAGGTCCCGCCTGGAGGTTGGCAACATGCAGGGGGTTGCCAGAAGGTAGCCCCGCCTAGTGTGCAGCAAAACCTCGGTCCGGTCCTGTTGCCAGCCTCCAGGTGGAAGAGCTCCCAGAATTACAATGGATCTCCGTGCTACAAAGATCGGTTCCTTTAGGAGAAAATGGCTGTTTTGGAGGCTGAATTCAATGGCATCATACTCAGCCAGAGTTCCTCTCTTCACCACGCCCCTTACCTCCCTAGGCTCGACCTCCAAATCTCCAGGAATTTACAGAGTTGGCAACTCTATGAATTATTCTCTTTCCTCATCCACAGTTGCAGACCATAACTTGGGATGGCTCCGTTCAGGTTTACAGTGCTACCGTAAGAACACTGAATAGACCTGCCTAAGATTCTCAGCCTGGCTGAGGCAGTGGACATCCAATCCATCTTGGCCTCCCCAGCCCACAGAAATACATCATCAAACTAATCAGCCTACAGGGGGGCATTAAGGACTGCCCTGGAGGTTTTGTTTGTTTTTGCTGCCATCTTGGTTTATTGTCTGATTGTTTTAACCGTAAAGGTTCCCTTGCTCGAAAGCCAGTCAAATCCGACTCTAGGGTTGCGGTGCTCATCTCCGTTTCAAAGCCGAAGAGCCAGCGCTGTCCGAAGACGTTTCCGTGGTCGTGTGGCCGGCATGACTAAACACCAAGGCACAGGGAACGCTGTTACCTTCTCACCGAAGCGGTACCTATTTATCTACTTGCAATTTCTTGCTTTCTAACTGCTAGGTTTTAACTTGGATTTTATTATATGACAGTATTATTTATTTAGAGCCTAATTGTTGTAAGCTGCCCTGAGCCAATTTTTGGGATAGGGTGGGATATAAACCTAATAAAGTAAGTAAATAAATCTACACAATTCCAAGATAACCTCCACCACAGTCATACATTTAGCAGAAGAAAATCTAGAGAATGTTGGGAGATCTTGCAGCAGTCACATTTAATTTTCCACATTTTTCTTCACCCTTACAGCAAGCTGTGTCTGCTTCTCAAAATAGTATCTTTAATTGACAATAATATATGTGTACTTAGGCAGTAACTGTGGCTCTTCTAGTGTCATCTGCAAAGCATTGCAGGAAATCCATACAGGAATTCATGGGGTTTCATCTACACAGTTTAAATAGTCTTCTGAAATGCTGTGACTAATTCTACAGAACACCACAGGATCCAATAGCCTATGTCCTGTTCTTACTTTTTAGCAAAACCGATTGTTAGACATGTATGTAGAGAGGTCAGAGATGCTCTGGAGCAGCGAAAGAAGATATGATACAATACAGCAATTCTGAAACCATAAATCATAGCCTTCACTGGTAAAGTAATGGACTTTTGTTCATTTATTATGATGCAAACTGGGGGGCCGAGTATCACTCCTTAGCATTTTGCTCAGGACGGAGCCTTTGATGACAACCTTTAGAAAGTGGCCCACTGTTCAGAAACAATGGGCAACTATTATAGTAATTTCAAAGACCCCAAGAGGTCTATCTAGCGTGCTGAAGATTTTTTTTTTTTTGTTATACAAAATTGCAGGCATTAATGATCAGCTTGGAAAACATGGACATTCTTCCTTGGTTTCATCATTGAGTTGTTAGGTGCAGAATTGTTCCAGGAATTGGGGCAGACTCTCGAGAGGAGGAGAACCTTCCCTAATGGGGAAGGCTAAAGAATTGGATGTGTTTTGTTTTTGTTAATTTAAAGGGCAATTATGAATAATATAGGAAAAATGTATGTACAGAATTCCCCCCCCCTTTCTCTGTATCGAACAAAGTTGATGGGCAGTAGACTCAGCCCAGTTCCCCACAAGCAGCTGTGCTGCCCTCGCTCTTTCGTTTGCCCCGGTTGCATTGGTCAATTTCACACTGGCTGCATTTTGACCCGCATCTCCTCCTAATTTCCCCCGCGTCTTCTTGATCCTTGTTTTTTGAGATCGAGAAGACACGGGGGAAATCGGGGGTGGGGGGGAGAGATGTGAGTCAAAATGTGGCCGCACAGCAAATAGTCTGAAATTGACCAATGCAACCGGGGCAAACGGAAGAGTGAGGGCGGCACAGCTGCTTGTGGGGAATCTGTCTCGGACAAAAGGACTTCACGCTATGCATAATTAATGTGTGGAATTCACTACAACAGGATGTAGTAGCCACTGGGTTAGATTACTTTAAAAGGTCAGGAGGTAAATTCATTGATCTTATCAATGGCTGTTGGTGGTGGAAAGTGTCATCAAGTCAATCCTGACCTATGGCCACCCCATAGGGATTCCAAGGCAAGAGATGACGGACAGAGGTGGGTTTGCCACTGCCTGCCTTTGTCTAACAACCCTGGATTTCATTGGTGGTCTGCCACCCAAGTACTAACTACAGCCGACCCTGGTAACCTTCCGAAATCTGACAAGGTCGGGCTAACCTGGGCCATCTTGGTCAGGGCATCAGCGGCTGTTAGCCACTCTTATATTTTTATCCCGCTTTGCAACCAAGTAATGGCTTCTAAAGTGGCCCATGAGTCAGAATCTAATACAAACGGCAACCAAGCTTAAATTCATAACACTCCTTGGAGCTGGATTCTGAGCAGACCTTAGGCGAAGAAGAGGAGGAGGGAGGAGGAGATTGGATTTATATCCCACCCTTCACTCGGAGTCTCAGAGTGGCTTACAAACTCCTCTTCCTCCCCCCCCCACACAACAGACACCCTGTGAGGTAGGTGGGGCTGAGAGAGCTCTTTCAAGGACAGCTCTGACAGAACTACGGCTTGCCCAAGGTCATCCAGCCAGGTGCAAGTGGAGGAGTGGGGAATCATACCCGGTTCTCCCAGATTAGAGCCCGCGCACTTAACCACTACACGAAACTGGCTCTCATAGCGACCTAAGCACAATGAAAAGGTGCCTGGCTTCTTCTTACCCTCCTTTTGCCCTAAACTCCCACTTCAGAGACGGTGTCCCTCTGAAGACCACTTGCAGGAGAGCAGCAAGAGGGGAAGCGGGCTTCTTTGCTCTGCATCGGTGGTCCAGCTTTTTCCGACCACCTGTTCCTTCTTCACAGTCCTAAGGATCACACCGTATATTCATTTTCTTAGACCAGCTATGTTTTCCATTCACGTGGGTTCCCAGATTGCTGCATCTGCTTTGGACACTTGCTACCAGTTCTCTCCCATTTCCCTGCAGACATCCTTTGCTCCACCCAGGCCCCACTGTCTCTACACTTACTTCTGTCCCTGATTCTGCTCTTTAAAAGAAATTATGATGTAGATATTCCAAATGCTGTGGAGTCACTGCTGTCTCTGTGCCTTTTGCGTACCTGAGTACAGACGCAAAAACATGATTGAGGCTGACTGTGCTCCCTGCTTTAAAAAGACACAAAGCAGCAGTCTTCAGGTTTAGTTTCCTTGGGAGAGAAACTTTATTTTCTCCACACAGCCAGACTTCATCTGGAAACTGCTTCAGTCTCAAAAGCTTGGCTTCAAAATTCAGGCTCCATTCTCTTGCTTCATTCAAACGGCACAATGCCCCCCCCCCACTAACACGAGTGGTGCGTGGCTCAATGTAGTCACTGGTCATCAAAGCAAGCACATAAGAGAAGCTAATGTTGGATCAGGCCAATGGCCCATCCAGTCCAACACTCTGTCACACAGTGGCCAAAAATACCAGGTGCCATCAGGAGGTCCAGCAGTGGGGCCAGGACACTAGAAGCCCTCCCACTGTTGCCCCCCCCCAGCACCAAGAAGACAGAGCATCACTTGTGGCTAATAGCCACTGATGGACCTCTGCTCCATATGCTTATCTAATTCCCTCTTGAAGCCGTCCATGCTTGTAGCCGCCACCACCACCTGTGGCAGTGAATTCCATGTGTTAATCACTCTTTGGGTCAAGAAGTACTTCCTTTTATCCATTCTAACCCAACTGCTCAGCAATGTCATGGAGTGCCCACGAGTTCTTGTATTGTGAGAAAGGGAAAAAAGTACCTCTTTCTCTACCTGCTCTATCCCATGCATAATCTTATAAACCTCGATCATGTCCCCCTTCAGCCGTCGTTTCTCCAAGCTAAAGAGTTTCTCCAAGCTAAAGGTTGTAGAAAAGATAACCTCTTCACTCTGCATGATCTACTAGTAGATGGCTGGAGATCTCCTGGGATTACAACTAATCTCCAGGTGACAGAAATCCATCACCCCGGGAAAAAATGGCCACTTTGGAAGGTGGACTCTATGGTACTATACCCCATTGAAGACCCTCCAGGTAGACTCTCCAGGTATTTTACAACCCGAAGCTGGCAACCCTACCTATTGGTACAACTGCCAAATGGAGACAACCTGAAATAGCATCCGTGTGTCCACTTCTCCATAAGGTAGACAGAAAACCATGTTGATCATTTGCATAATGGGAGGAGTCTTGATGTTAATCAAATGTTACTGCTGGCAGAGGTGTGGAAACCCTACCTGGTCAAGGCAACCTGTGTATGGAGCATTCTACACATAACTGCCCTGCCTGGAACACTCACTGGGAGGCTGTATCAGGTAGCCTTATATGTCACTGTTACAAAATGTAGACTGGCCATTAATTAAAAGGGGCAAAATGAATTCTACAGTCTATTGCGCCATTGCTCCACGGATTTCATTATGTACTTTTGGTGTAGTGGTTAAGTGCGCGGACTCTAATCTGGGAGAACTGGGTTTGATTCCCCACTCCACTTGCACCTGGCTGGATGACCTTGGGCAAGCCGTAGTTCTAATAATGAGCTGTTCTTGAAAAATAGCAGTTTCTGTCAAGAGCTCTCTCAGCCCCACCCACCTTATTCTTTTCCCTCACAGTGTGCCTGTTGTGTGGAGGGGAAGGGAAAGGAGTTTGTAAGCCGCTCTGAGACACCTTTGGGTAGTGAAGGGCAGGGTATAAATCCAATCTCCTCCTCCTCTTCTACTTCTTCACTCCATAACAGCAGTCATGCCTGGATGTTGCAGTAAATTAAACAGAAGTCCAGTGATATCTTAAAGACTAACAATATATATTCTAGCATGAGTTAGAATAATCGGATGCATTCAGTGTCTTGTCCACAGCAGTTACCTAAAGTGACAGAAAGGGGTGAAGGGCGAAGATTTTACACAGAGAGACCAGCATAACAGAAGAACCAGAAAAGTAGTCAGCCCTTTTAGAGATTCCATTCAAACCAAGGGATTTCTCACTTAGAATAGGTGCTAATGTCTCATCATGACCCACCACTTACAGATGCTAATTATTTCAGCTGTACCAGCTAGCCTGATCTCAAAAGCAAAGCAGGTTCAGCCCTGGTTAGTACTTGGATAGGAGACCACCAAGGAAGAAGAAGAGGAAGAGGAGACTGGATTTATACCCCGCCCTTCACTCGGAGTCTCAGAGCGGCTTACAATCACCTTCCCTCCCCCTCCCCACAACAGACACCCTGTGAGGCAGGTGGGGCTGAGAGAGCTCTTTCGAGGACTGCCCTCAGCTCTGAAAGAACTTGTGACCGACCCAAGGTCACGGCAGCAGCTGCATGTGGAGGCGTGGGGAATCAACCCCATTTCTCCCAGATTAGAGTCCACGTTCCTAACCACTACACCAAACTGGTCATAGTGCCATTTGTCATGTCACTTTCTGTCACTTGTCACTTTAAGTGTGGATAGGGCACCGAATGCATCCGATGATTCTAGCTCATGGTAGAATAATATATTGTTAGTCTTTAAGATGCCGCTGGACTTCTGTTTAATTTTGCTGCAACATTCTGGCATGGCTGCTGTTGTGGCGTGAAGAAGTGCATGGTCGGTGCACAAATGCAGGCAATGGCAAACCACCTCTGAACATCTCTTGCCTTGAAAAGCCTATGCTGTGCCCATAAGTCAGCTGTGACTCCATGGCACGTTCCACCACCACCATCTTTATATTGTCTGTGTGCTGCTGTACTGAATCTTCTTACATTGTCTGACACTGCCCT
>NW_015169202.1:180444-183887 GCF_001447785.1 Gekko japonicus
CAGATTAGAGTCCACGTTCCTAACCACTACACCAAACTGGTCATAGTGCCATTTGTCATGTCACTTTCTGTCACTTGTCACTTTAAGTGTGGATAGGGCACCGAATGCATCCGATGATTCTAGCTCATGGTAGAATAAATATTGTTAGTCTTTAAGATGCCGCTGGACTTCTGTTTAATTTTGCTGCAACATTCTGGCATGGCTGCTGTTGTGGCGTGAAGAAGTGCATGGTCGGTGCACAAATGCAGGCAATGGCAAACCACCTCTGAACATCTCTTGCCTTGAAAAGCCTATGCTGTGCCCATAAGTCAGCTGTGACTCCATGGCACGTTCCACCACCACCATCTTTATATTGTCTGTGTGCTGCTGTACTGAATCTTCTTACATTGTCTGACACTGCCCTTTTCGTTATGAGATTTTATGTTAATTCTACCTTACCTGTCTGTCAACAGTTGGGTCCTCTCCCATTTTGAATTATTACTCTGTATGAAGCCTTGGTGTTTAGTCATGCCAGCCACATGACCACGGAAACGTCTTCGGACAGCGCTGGCTCTTCGGCTTTGAAATGGAGATGAGCACCGCAACCCTAGAGTCGGATTCGACTGGCTTTCGAGCAAGGGAACCTTTACCTTTTTATGAAGTAATGTTAGATCTTACTATCTAGGCAAGCATTTTCCAACGATCAGTGTAGCATTTACTTTGGGAACAGTTGTCTATGGTGGTGATTATAACATCTAATTCTTTTAACCTTTTTTTTAAAAAATTGTAAATATTGTTTCCTACTTTAGCCCTAAGGGACAAGTCTAGTTGTAAATACAGATTAAATATATAATCCATCCTAAGTAGAAACAAATGTTCAAAATCCCGTTGATTTCAAAGGATGAGTGAAGCACATACTTACATTTCTTCCATTTCAATCAGTGGACTTAAAATGTTTGTCATAGGCACAATTTGGCAAATAAGCCAATTAAATAAAAAGAAATTAACACAGAAAATAGCACTGTGTTGTTGAAGAAGAGGATGCTGAAACTTATACATATGCTGATACCTATTTACCATGACTGGTCCTTTGCATTAGATTTTTAATTAATATCAGCTGATTTTGGCCTTATTTTTGGTTGAAACACAGGGTAAAAATAAATAAAAACAAAAACCATATTACTCTGAATTAATCAGACTGCTCACGTGATAAAGAGTGGTGGGTTAGCTTCTTACACTTATCATAATGTCTTCTATTCACAGGGGGAAACACTGATATAACTGAAAACTCTTGGCAGAAGAGAACCTATTTACTACAGTTAGTTTTCCTCTCCCAAGTCCACAGGGTAGGAATTTTTTGTTTGATTTGTATAAATAGCTGTTTAAAATATCTAAATGTTTTTAACTTTGAGAAGTATGAATATGAAATATATATTTTGCAAGAAGGCTTAGATAAAATCTTTCACGAGGCCTCTGGATCCATTGTTATCTATGTATATAAAAGAAAGTCCCCTCACCGTAAAATCAATGCCTAGGCCAAACCGCAGGACCTAGAAACACCAAATTCGGGGAGAGTGCTCCTACCATGGCGTAGGTGCTCACTAAGAAGGGGGTTTTAGAAATTCGACCCCTAAGTGGGTCAAAAGGGGGGAAATGTGCTCCCTCCATTGATTCCTATGCAGCTGCCAAGCAGCTGCCTCCCTGCACCCCCCCACTCTCTGATTGGTCAGCTGCAGAGCTCAGTGTTCTGAGGTTTTAAAAAACCCAGTTACAGGGGACTGCAAAGAGCTAATGACGGTTGAGGAAATCAGGAGTGGCCAACCGCCTGTGAGGTGAAGCAAAGCTGCTGGCCCAGCCTCTCTGATGGCTTTCAACACACTCCCCCCACCTCCCCACCTAACAGGCGGTTGTCTGTCAGGTGCAGCAGTGGTTGCAGGGTGCTTAAAGCCTTGAGGGAGCCCACCCCAGCAGTAACGCCTTAGTGATCCTGCTGGCCCTGCCTCCAGTGTCTTCTAGCACTCCTCCCCCCTCCCCCTCCTACACTGGACAGGCAACTGTCTGTCAGGTGTAGGAGAGGAGGTGGGATGCTTACAGCCGCCGGGGAGGTTTGCTCAGCAGGATTGCCTTGGCCCTGCTGCTGGCCCAGCCTCCCTGGTGCCTTTAAATACAATCTCTCCCCAAGGCGGGTGTCTGTCAGGAGTAGGATCAGGGCCAGGGTACTTTAATCCATCAGGGACGCTGCCCCAGCAGGATCACCTTAGCGATGCTGCTGGCCCAGCCTCTCTGATGGCTTCCAACACACTCCCCCCACCTCCTACACATAACAGGCGGTTGTCTGTCAGGTGCAGCAGTGGTTGCAGGGTGCTTAAAGCCATGAGGGAGCCTTCCCCAGCAGTCTACAGAGAGGTTCTTCAGAAGAGAGAGAGAAAACAAGTATGTATGTCTCACTTTATTTTTTACACTACAATCTTCTCCATTAGAATTCCTACAACAAATGTTACATTTCAAACTTCACATCATCAGTATTATAACTGGATTTATGGAACTTAAATACCATAGCGAAGCACGGGTATCAGGCTAGTTCAGAATATACATGTATGTAAGCTATGAGTTAGGAAGGACCCAGGATGGCCTGGGCAAGCCTGATGTTACCAGATCTCAAAAGCTGAGCAGGGTCAGTATTTGGATGGGAGACCACCAAGGAAGGCCAGGGGCATGACGTGGAGGCAGGCAATAGCCAGCCATCTCTGGAGGTCTCTTGCCTTGAAAACCCTGTGTTGTAACCTCAAGTCGGCTGTGACTTGACAGTGCTTTCTGTCACCTCCACCAGGCACAACCATGGAAGCGTTCAATTTGTATGTGACTTATCCCCACAAACAAAAGCCCCCAATCAGTGATAGGAGCCCAGCCAAAGAGCTTCATAAAACATTTGTGTCTTGCTCCATGGCACACAAACAGAGGGGCAGAGGAGTGTCAAGCATGCGGCAGGCCATAATACGTGGCCTGTGGGTTGTATTTGGATCAGAAAGTCTCTAGTTCGATAGGCCCAGTTAAATTTTAAGTTTCTGCAGATGGACATTTTATTTCGCAAGGAACAGCACGCTAGCAGGAGAAGGTATGCAAGTTAGTGAGGAAGAACAGGGGTGTATGCATCGGGGAATATGATGAGTCCTCAGTGCTTGCACTTTTTCAAACCAACCATTCTTCCTCCTCCGCCTACTCCAATGATTACATGTCTTTGCAAATATATATAGTGGGGGGGGGGCATCCGAATTCTGAGATGGGGTGGGGGTGCCAGACAGGAAATAATAAAGACGTCCCCCCCCCTATGTTCATGGACAATGAACAGCCACACTGGTGGCAGCAGCAACCATTCTTCCTCTTCCGCTTACTCCAGTGATCGCATGTCTTTGCCAACAGTATGAGCTACAGCAGTAGCCGCTGGTCCTCTTCTCCCCTTCTAC
>NW_015169202.1:185168-187511 GCF_001447785.1 Gekko japonicus
CACCCGGGGGAACTGCGATCCCCCGCGATCCCCCCCGAAATGACCTCTGGGTCCATGCATAAACCCTAATTTGTCTGCTTCTTGCCCCTCTTCTGACTGCCTACGGTCATCTCAGTGGCTACAAGGGTAGGGTTGCCAAATTTGGGTTGGGAAATTCCTGGAGATTTGGGGATGTGGCCTGGGGAGTGGCAGAGTTTGAGGAAGGAAGGGAACTCAGCTGGGATGTGTTGCCTTACAGCCCAGGAGAACCGATCTCTGTCGTCAGGAAATCAGCTGTAATTCTGGAAGATCCCCAGGCCCCACCTGCAGGTTAACAACCCTACTACAAGGGACATGCTCTACATAACTGTGACTGGAAAATATAAAATACAATCAACACAGACAACACTTAGCAAACCAGCCACAAGTGCTAGTTTAAAATCCTGTTTTGGAACCTGCTGCCTGTCTACATTCAGACATTACAACCGTCTAAGGTTTGATCATGCCATGGCTTACTGTGATATCTGAATGCAGTCTAAAAGGCAGCTGGTGACAGTACAGCGTAATCCATGGAAGAAAATTTGACCTTGGCATCTGTGAAGAAATGCATTTTTTCCTGGTAGGTTTGAAATTAGCCAAACCTCCACTGTGTGTTTTAACAGGGTTTTTTTCCCCTCTGGGCAGAGAACAGGCTGGGAAGTCAGTGCAATTGCTCTCCAGACTTACATTCATACAAATGCTAATAGATCTAGACAATGGGATCAATGCTCCCTCTAAGCTGTGGAGTCTTGTGAGCAAAAATTCTACTTTGTGAGCTACCGGCCTTAAAGTTGTGAGCTACTGCAGGAATTAGTTTGCTCTGGAGCCATCCTTCCCGAGTGAAGACAGAAATGTGTGAGCCGGAGGCTAAAAAACTGTGAGCTAGCTCACACTAACTCAGCTTAGA
The DNA here is from genome assembly GCF_001447785.1 of Gekko japonicus. NCBI lineage: Eukaryota > Metazoa > Chordata > Lepidosauria > Squamata > Gekkonidae > Gekko > Gekko japonicus. Next base: position 186,094 of record NW_015169202.1, read on the forward strand.
GGGCACACTGAATGGGATGCTCAAGCTTCCCCCTTCTCCCCCTTCTCCCCCTTCTCCAAGCAGGGACCAGAGAGTTGGAGGACTTTAGGTGAGAACAGATCCAGGAATACTCTCCAGGAAGAAGCTCCAGGAAATGCTTCTTTGACCTGGCGTGACTTGATCACTGAGACAGCAAACGTATGATAAAAACTTGCAACAGGAAGGTCTCTTTTCCTTGGGTGCTGCATCCATGAGAGGACACCAGCCTCTCCACTGGGAAGCCAACCATTGACCATGTGCTCGCCTAAAGAGCTGGAGAAAGCTTCAAGGTAATGGCAACTCTGTAGAGATCTAGAACTCCTAAGCTAAAGAGCCTGTCCTATTTTAACATCTGATAGGGCATGTATAGAGTTAAGGGACAGAAGATTTGCATTTTACCCATTTCTTTAGGATTCCCTTGCTCAATGTGGAGCTATGTTAAAAGTATGCTTGTAAATTTTTTCTTTTTAATAAATACCTTATAACTTTTGATGCTGGCAGTGGTTCTCTGTACCACATAGACCTCCACTGTCTTGGACATTCTATTTTAAAAGGGGCACCAGGAGGGAAGGCAGGCAGTTGGCAAGTGGCCATTCCTCCAGGGGCGCACAAGGCAGTAAAGTGTCCCTTTGGTGACCAGATGCTGGGCAGTGGGAGACACAAAGGCAAGGACTTAGAACTTGGAAGGGAAGCTGGGAGTCCTCCTGACCCTCCTAGCAGGCAGTCCCTTACAAAGTTCAGGTGGTGCATTACCGGAGAGAGAGAGAGAAAGGCTTTCTAGGTGTTGAGAAAACTTTGGACAGTGGGGCACAGCAAATGCAACTGACTTAAGCCTTAAAAACAACAGAGCAAATGGGAGAGAAGGTGAAGGAAATGGACGTCACTACTAAAAAAGTTAAGAAAAAGTTGCAAAAGCTGGAAATGAAGCAAGCTACAGAAGAGACAAAACTCTTACAGCTACAAATGGATAAAGCAAATTTGGTCCTTCGGTTCCAAGGGGTCCCGGAACTTAGAGGAGAGAATCTGAAGCAACGGTTGAGTGAAGCAATAGCCCCAATGACAGATTTAACAGCGGAGTATCTTTGCAGCGAGATGGATGTGGTCTACAGATCTTATTCATCATACATCAAGAAAAATAATCTGCCTGGGGAAATAGTGGTCAGATTCTCGAAGAGAAATGTGAGAGATGCTATTTTGAAAGCAACTTCGGGAACACCCTTGAAAATTGGGGACAATAATATCAGGTTTTTAAAAGACATTCCATTTGATATAAGACAGAAGAGAAAGAACTATAATGAATTAATCCTTTTCTTACAAACAAATTCTATCAGTTACAGATGGGTAATCCCAGAAGACGTCGTTTTCAAGCTCCACGATAATTTAGAATAGATTGACTCTGT
>NW_015169202.1:188705-225240 GCF_001447785.1 Gekko japonicus
AGGACTCTCTTTCCGATAAGGGGGCGGCTGCCCCCAAGCATACATATAAATTGAGGATTAGAAAAGATAAGACCAAATGAAGGCTGAAGGACTCTGAATTGTGCCTTAAAACTTTAGTTTTATTATGGGATGCTCTGGGGGTTCTCTTAAATATTTAAATCATTGGATAAAAAGATAAAAAAATTAGCATAACCAACTATGTTCAAAGTATACTAGCAATTTAAGATTAACATTTATATATGCTATTGTTCTCCTGCCAACCTAGCAGTTCGAAAGCAAGAAATTGCAAGTAGATAAATAGGTACCACTTCAATGGGAAGGTAACAGCGTTCCGTGCGCCTTGGTGTTTGTGAGCTACCGGCCACATGACCATGGAAACGTCTTTGGACAGCGCTGGCTCTTCGGCTTTGAAACGGAGATGAGCACCGCAACCCTAGAGTCGGATTCGACTGGCTTTCGAGCAAGGGAACCTTTACCTTTACCTTTAAGCTATTGTTATGATCTCCTATACTTGGGGTTTTAGTTAGTAGTGGTTTTCTTTCCTTTCTCCCTAGATGTAGTTACCCCTTACCAATTTTTCGTTGTAGTTTGTAGTCTATTAAAAATGCAATAATAAAATCCCCTCCGGGGGGTCTTAAAAAAAAAAAAGGGTCTTCTTGGCAGACCTGCTCTTCTGTTTGGATTGCATGCTCTGCATATTCTGCGGTTATCAGCACGCACTGCAAAAATTATTTCAAAAATTGCGCCCAGGTTCCAAAACCTGTGCTTTTGAGTGCGAATGGAGAAACACCAAGGAAGGCAATGATTGACTCTCTAGGGGGACAGAACTGTTGCCAGCACCCGCATCCTTCAGTGCTGAAAGGTAGAAATGCTAGCATACAATTTTTTTAAAAAGCCAAAAACTGCCCCCTCAAGTTGGGCTTCAGTGGGTAGGTTGCCTTGGAACACCAGTGCAAATTTTTTTGTTCAGATGCCATTTAGGCTTTTTTGCAAATACATTTTGCTTTCCCCAAAAAAGTATGGGAGAACCAGTTTTTTTAGGAACGGGGAAAAAACATGAAGGAATGAAACAGTGGTGCAATGTTTTCGAAGTTATGTGAACACAAGAAAAAAACACGTTTATATCGGGTAATGTAAGTGGGTTTTTAAGCCAGTGTGAAAGACTCCCTTGTCTATGCTCTGTCATCTTTCTTGAAGTTTGTGAAAATAATTTAATTGGACAAATTCTACTTTCCTCAGGGATACTCATGAGTGGTTTAAAAGTTCTCATTTACATCCTGAGATAAGCAAAGAAAACAAAACTTAACCCCTTAACCCACTCCAGCAGCAGCAACAATAAAAACATACAAATAAGCTTTGAAACACAGCCTGTCTTATACAGGTTTCCTGTGAAGTAAGTCACACTGCTTTTGAATTATGGTGCTGGAGAAAACTCTTGAGAGTCTCTTGGACTGCAAGAAGATCAGATCAGTCAATCCTAAAGGTTAGAAGCCATCCCACTGTTGACCTCCCAGAGCACTGGAGAAGACTCTGATGCTGGGAAAGATGGAAGGTAAAAGAAAAAGGGGATGGCAAAGGATGAGATGGTTAGACAGTACTATCGATGCAACGAAGGCGGAAAACAGGAGGGCCTGGTGCGATGTGTTCCATGGGGTCACAAAGAGTCAGACTCGACTGTGCAACTGAACAACAACAAAAGTCCCACTGAATGAAATGGCACCTACTTCCAGCCATCCCTGTAGAACTAACAGGTGGGTGTGGTTTTCAATTGCTCCCTCATTTACTGAAGAAATTAATGTGTTTTGGTTCTGCTGGGGTGAACTTTGCGCTTCGTGACTAACAGAGACCGGGGGGGATGGCAAAACCAAATAGGCTAACAGGTCTTAAAACAGGCTGTTTATATTAAAATGTATGGATAACTTTTATAACTTGTAAAAAACCCAAATATAGCCCTATTTAATCACATACGTAAATGCCACAAGAATCTCTCTTACTGAATATGAATGAATATATACAACATAAATCTCAAGTTTTCAAAGGGATTAAATAATAATTTATATGATAAAGTATAGGTACCCAGACGTTCTTCTTTTTTGTTTTTCAAAAAGCAAAGCTGCTTACATGGAAATAGTTAGAGCAGTGAAGTAGTTTACCTTCTACAAATCACCTTCCCCTCTCAGTTTTCAAATACGTACTTTGTGCAGTCAAGGTGCAACTGACCTGTGGTGACCCAGCAAGGAGCTTAGTAAAGCAAGTGATTAAGCAGAGTTGTTTTGCCATTGCCTTCCTTTGCAGTCTCCATTGGTGGTCTCCCTTCCAAATAACGACCCTCCTGAGCTTCCAAGATCTGACAGGATCTGCCTTCCTCTGCAGAAGCAGAAAGACTCTCTTGTCTATGCTCTATCATCTTCCTTGAAGTTTGTGAAAATAATTTAATTGGACGAATTCTACTTTCCTTAGGGATACTCATGAGTGGTTTAAAAGTTCTCATTTACATCCTGAGATAGGCAAAGAAAACAAAACTTAACCCCTTAACGCACTCCAGCAACAACAACAACAAAAACATACAAGTAAGCTTTGAAACACAGCCTGTTTTATACAGGTTTCCCGTGAAGTAAGTCACACTGCTTTTGAATTACTCCCTTCCAAGTACCGACCAACCTTGCTTAGCTGCCGAGATCTGATTGGGCTACACCATGCCGCCTTCCCTCCCCAAATTTCAAAGACTCTTTAAAAATGGCTTCCTGTTTCATGTCATCATCATTTTCTATCAGGAACCAGAATTGTGGGCTTCTGTTGGCTGAAACAATGCCTATACAATCCAGAAACAAATAAATAATATATCTCCTTCAAGAGGAAATGCATAAATGTCCAGTCGTAAATGCTCATATAAACTAATTAGATACATGTAAAGTTTATATAAAAATTTTAAAATTACAAGTGTCCCCCCCCCCCGGGTCACAACAGGGGCAGTTACAAGGAAATAGCAGCATTTGCCAAACTGAAAAGCCAACTCACACTCTTTAGAATGTCCTTTGATAGATTATGAATGATGAAGGTAGTTCATAAAGGAACGAGACTGACAGCCAGAGGAAAGAAAGTGGCTATAAAGTGAACCTAGAAGCAATAATTTTGATCCGGAGTGGAATGATGTCATTATCAATTAGCGCAAGTCCTTTTTCTTGTAACAGTCATCCGTCTGGTGTGGATTCTGATTTAGTGCATTGCTGCCGTGGGATTAAATTCCTCTCTTGGGTAAGAATGCTATGGCTAATTGAGATACTCCATGGACGTTTCACACTGCATCACTTTGGTGCCAAAGCAGCTTCTATGTGACAAAAATACCTAAGAGAAATTTTGTCAGGGAGAGTTGCACTGAGAGATTCATAGCTATAGTAAATGTTTTCCTCTTAATAGCATTTATTTGATGGAACTCAGCGGGATACTGTATAATAGATAACCGCCGTTGAATGCAGGGCACTGCTTCTCTTAAGAAAACCGGCCATTGAAACCAAATGAACTACTTTCGCAATCAGGATCATTTACTTCAAGTCTTTGTCACAGTTCGTGCTATACCTTAAATTTCTAATAAAGGATCTTTTTATGTCGCACACCAGTCAGGAGTTAAATAGGTTCAAGTCTCACATTAACACGAAGAATTACCTCAGCTTAACAAATGCTCTTTAAGCTCTTAACAGCCCTGTACTTTTCATAATAAGTACCAGTTCTGTGGTTGGGGCCCCTTGAGGCTCTCACGAAATCTGAATCCATTTTCTATTTGGATATGCAGGATTGTGTGGTACGTCCTTGCAAGAGTGCCTCCTATGACAAGATGGTATCATTTTTGATTATCACTTTCTGGGGGAGAACAACAGAGCTATGTGAGAGCTCCCAAAGGCATGTGACAGACAAACAGAATGCTGGACTGATGGGAAGATTCAACAAGGTATTCCTTAAACTGAGAAGCTGCTCAAGCAGATGTACTTCCCACACAATCCACTAGATTCATATGTTCACGTGGCTAGGCCAAAGCCTAGTCCTGAGGAGACCGCAGAGAGGGCAACCGCTACACTGGACAAATGCTTGAAAGGGCCCTGAGAGGAAGTACTAAAGAGGAGTATGACCAGGGCTTTTTTTGTAGAAAGCCCCCAGCAGGAACTCATTAGCATAATAGGCCATACCCAACAGCAGAAACTCATTAGCATATTAGGCCACACCCCTGACAGCACAGCTCATTGGCATATTAGGCCACACCCCATGTTACCAGAAGTGTGCTCATCCAGCCACACCCACCTTTTGCTTCTTATTCTGTTTACCTTGTTTGTTGTCAAAACCCAGGGCCTTTTTTTGTAGCAGGAACTCCTTTGCATGTTAGGCCACACACCCCTAAAGTAGCCAATCCTAATGAGTTTCTGCTATTGGGTGTGGCCTATTATGCTAATGAGTTCCTGCTGGGCGTGGCCAACTTGGAAGCCAGCCGGAACTCCGTTCCTGTGCGTTCCTGCCCCAAAATAGCCCTGAGTATGACTATGGAGTAAAAAGAAGTAATACGCCAGCCCACACTCCATTTGTTTATGTGGGTACTGACAGGAGGAGGATCTGCAATCTTCCCCTTCTCAAAGGTGCCTCTGCCCACCGCAGATTCACTTGGACGGAAGGGATTTCGAGTGCATTACAGGACTTCTTCACCTTACTGATCCCTGAAACGGTGTTCTTGGGGGGCAGAGTGGAAATGAAAACAGCCCTGAAACAGGTCAAGCTAAGCGGCCCCTGCTGTGTCACGATCCAGCACTGCAGGGGTCACTTGGCTCAGTGGTGCAAACAAAGGGCATTATTAGCTCACCCACCGCACCATCCCCCAAGCTGGAAGCAGGGCAACAGGAGACAGCTGGCCAGCGGACATGGCTGATGAAGAGTCTCTCTGGAGCAAGTGTCCCCTGAGGCTCAGGCAGAATTGCTGGGGCTTGGATCTCCTTGCTCTTGGCCATCAGAGGCCCTCTAGGACAGCGGCCCATTGGCAAATTTCCCCATAAGTGAAATGCCTGAAGGGTAGGGGACCCCCGAGAACAGCATGAGGTAGGAGTTAGAGGTCTGCAGTGGAAGGGGAAAAAACACTCCAACTGCCACCTGAAGGAAACTGGCAACTCTCTCTCTCTCTCTCTCTCTCTCTCACACACACACACACACACACCCTTTCATTTTCTGTTTTACTTGTTTATAAAAAATTTTATTTAAGCCGCCCTGAGCCTACTTTGACAAGGGGGCCGGGATACAAATTAAATAAATAAATAAGCAGAAATTTTCCACAGAATCCAACCAATTGCTGCAATTTATTTTGCAAAAATAAATAAATAAAGTCAAAACAATTTTTTGAATAGCTCCACATAATTTCACCAAAAAAGCTCTTCTTCGGCATTATGGTAAATTTAAAAAATAACAAACTGGAATGCTGTTATATAAGGCCACTTGTTATTTCCCCTTTTGATAGCAACCCATTAAAAGGATCAGCCTTTTCCACAGCCAAATTATTTGTGATATTGGGGTTCCATAAAAGATCCCTGAGATGTAATTTAGTCACAAAACAAACAAAAATAGCAACATGGGGGGAAAGTGGTTTTAAGTCTTCCCTCTTTGCTGTTTCCCTTATCGTAGTCTTGTTTTTAGCCTTGACCAGGGGGAAAAGACTGGGTTCCCCCCCCCCCCTTTAAAGGTAAAGGTAAAGGTTCCCTTGCTCGAAAGCCAGTCGAATCCGACTCTAGGGTTGCGGTGCTCATCTCCGTTTCAAAGCCGAAGAGCCAGCGCTGTCCGAAGACGTTTCCGTGGTCATGTGGCCGGCAGCAAAGGGGGTCCAGTTTTGACTGGGGAAACTGCAGGGAGGGAAGTACCCCTTCCCCACAACCACGGACTTTTGCAGTCGAAATTCACGTCAGGGAATCCAGTCTCAGATCCCCAACCTCATAACTAGTACTGTCCTCCATAGCAACACTGATAGATGCATCATATTCTGTCATTATAATTAGCTGTTAAGGGAATGCTTTTTAATTGAACGTTTAAAACCATTTTTAAAGGATGCTGAGATGGCCACTGAGTTTGAGTACACTTGGAATCACTTGTACGCAAGGAAATGCCTCACCAAAAACAATTCAAAACTATGTGGTTAGAGGTAAAAATTTCTTATGCCATTATAATATCTTTCCAGGCCATTAAGTATCATAATACAGACCTGCACATTTCTAGATAGGATAGATAATAATAAAAAATGTTGAGCGCACTGTGTCTGTTGAGATATCCTGTTTGGTTTTCACAAGTGTCTTTACACATAAGAACAGTAGCGAATGATTTATCCCAACGGCAAATAGGAAACTGCTCAGTCATGACAGGATCTTTCCTGGAGAAATATTTCCCTATCTCATCTTCTATTTGGCAGTATAATTCACTAACAAGAATTTCATAGCCTGTCCTCCTACAATAGATTGCATTATTTTTATTACCAAATGCGTTGGTTCTTATTAGTTCTTCGGGCACTGTTCCAATGACTTTTAATAACAATCCTGAAAGGGATGTCACTTACTCAATTCGCTTCAGGTGCCAACTTCAAAGCAATCCAAAAATGTTTTCTGAGTAGTCCCATGGCCTGTCAGTGCAGTTTGCAAAGGCACAGGAGGGTGGTTAAAACAAATAAAGCTGGCAACCCGTTCATCTGACTTGCTTCCAGTATTTCTTGGGCTGTTCAATAAATGGGCAGATTGCTGTGTTTCTCTTTGATAGGTATGGGATGCTCAAACAATTGTGACTTCCCTCACTGGTGAAACAAACAAAAGGCAGAAATGGCCTTTTCCTACTGTAGAGAACTGTCTTCACATTTTGCCTTCTTGTCTCCGGATCTAGGAGGCCAAGAGCAGTGGTCCCCAATCTTTTTGAGCCTGTGGGCCCCTTCAGAATCCTGGCACAATGTGGTGGGTAAACCATAAAATGGCTGCTGCAGGAGGCGGAACCTGCTACAAAATGGCTGCCAGGGCTTACTTTCCATCACACAGTGAAGATCCTTGTGCTTTTGTGCAGTGGTTGCCAAACCAACAGTTTTAAAAATCTGCAGAACCAATCAAATCTCCAACGGTCAATCAATAGCAATCCTGAATAAAAGCTCCACCTACTTTTTAAAAAACCCTTAGCGGGTACCAGGAAAATGTGGATGGGCATCATAGCAACTATGGGCAACATGTTGGGGACCTCTGGCCTAGATAACTTACTTTTCCTTTAAATGAAAGCTGATTATCTGGGCTGGCTAACAGACAGGTTATCATACCCCAAGGTGGGGCATGGAGCTCTCCCAGAATTACAGCTAGGGCTGCCAGCTCCAGGTTGAGAAATACCTGGAGATTTGGGGGGTGGAGCCTGAGGAAGGTGGGGTTTGGGGAGGGGAGGGGCTTCGATGGGGTGTAATACCAGAGCACCCACCTTCCAAAGGAGCCTGTAATGATTCCTTGTTTTATATGTATGTGTGTCTCTTTAAAAGTTTGGTTGCCTGGCTGTGTGATAGAATAGAGTGGTTGAAGAGACAAGTGTGGTGTGATTGGTGATTGACAGAGAGGGGGAGGGGTTTTGGAAGTGGTTCTGAGTGGATGAATATGTTTGTCTGTCAGGAGTGACAGTTACAGTTTAGACAGTTGATGAAGATAGTGGAACTGTTGGTTAGTTCTTTCTGAGGTCTGTGAGAGAAGCAGAGAAAAGTTCAGTTAGTTCTGTGTATGAAGGAAGTTAGAGAGAATAAGAAAAAGTAAATGAAAGCTTAATTGAAGACAAAATATACGAAAGGCTGTATGTCCTGTTAAACTGGAGAGTAACAGTGAACTTATAAGACCTTGAGTTAAAGCTACAAAGTTACCTGAAAAATCCCTGACAGAAAGGGAGCTGATCTTGTGTGAGACACTAAGCAATGGTTGAAAATATTCACATTACTGGTTACATTGTTATACCCTTTTATTTATGAACTGTTTCAATAAATCTTCTTTTATTTAAGTCTGCCAGCTCTGAAAGAAATAATTCCTCAGGAAACACATAGTCCCTCATGAAACTTAAAAACTCGACCTACCTATCCAGTGATAGCCAAAAGAAAGTATAAAGGTTTGGAAAGCCTAAAATTTCCTGGTGGCAGTCTAACCTACCCAGTTGAACAAAATAAAAAGAACACTTTTAAAGTGAAACCAGGCCTCCCCAGATAAGGGGTCATCACAGAGCCATTTTCTATTGCCTGGAGATCAGTTGTAATAGCAGGAGATCTCCAGTCATTACCTGGAGGCTGAACTTGTAAGGAAAAACAACCGTGATATAATAACGAAACCTTGTTAGGGAAAAATATATCTTCTTTAATTTTCTTTGAAGTAAATTGGTCTCAAAATGATGTAAGTTAGAAAGGGAGAGGGAGCAAAAATACAAAAGGTGTAAGGTCTCATCTGATGAAACCTTGAGTGGAATGGACTATGTAGCACTGTACCATCAAGAAAAACTTGAGACCAATTTTCTTGAAAGAAAAGTAAAGAAGATATATTTTTCCCTAACAAGTTTTGTTATTATATCATAGTTGAAGTAATAATTGCAGAATGACAAACCTGATGAAGGACACGCAAAGGGATAGTGTACTAGAACTCCGTCGTTTGTCTGTAACTAGTACTGTATTACTTTGTATGTACTGATAAGCTTTATATCGCATATTGTAGTGTTATTGTTGTAATCTTGTTAATAATTGAATTCTAAACACTGCATATAAAACCCAACAAATATTGTTTAATTGTACACGGTGATTACCTGGAGGCTGGCAGCCCTATTTATAGTAATTGTGAATGAGGCTTTCCATGATCTGCTGGGTTGGTACTACCGTTTTAGAGCATCCATCCTTTGTAGCCATGCTAGGACTTCCCTTTCTCCCTCCTTCCTTTACCTTCTGAAGATGCCATTTTTTTCCAGGGGAACTGACCTCTGTAGTCTGGAGATCAGCTGTAATTAGGGTTGCCAGCTCCACATTGGGAAATTCCTGGAGATTTTGAGGGCAGCGTCTGAGGAAGGAAAGGAACTCAGCAGGGTAGTCCACCTTCCAAAGTACAAATACAAATACAATACCTTTATCGGCATAAATCCTTCCGAAGTAGCCATTTTCTCCACAGGGACTGAGCTCTGTCGTCTGGATATCAATTGCAATTCTAGAAGATCTCCAGCCCCCGCCTGGAGTTTGGCATCACCCTTTAACACTAAGAAAAATCTGAAGACAATTTCGAGAGGTTTTTGGGTCTGAGTGAACATAACTTGATAGCACTCCCTTCACATCAGATGAGGTGCAAGTGAGTAAAATAATTATCATTATTCTGACCCAAAATATTTGTTTGGCTACTTCATGATGAATATGTGTAGGACATAGATTCAGACGGGTAGCCGTGTTGGTCTGAAGCAATACGACAAAGTCTGAGTCCAGGGACACCATTAAGACCAACAAAGTTTAATTCTGGGTATAAGTATGCACATGAAAGCTTCTACCCAGAATTAAACTTTGTTGGTCTTAGAGGTGCCACTGGACTCAGACTTTGTTCCATGTGTAGGACATTTTGTGCTTATGTACCTGTTACATTTTAGTACTTCATACAGTATGTGAGAGAAGTGGAAATGCCTTTTCTGATACAACACTTGCCACCTCCGGTGGGACATTTAAATTTCATCCGAATTTTGGTGGGGCAAAATAACCTCACAGAAAGGAGGAGCTGAAGGAAGTGGGGAATTCCTGGAGTTTTGGAGGGTGGGCCCTTGGAAAGGCAGGGTTTGGGGAGGGAAGGGACCTTAGGGAGAGATAATACCATAGAGTCCACCCTCCAAAACAGCCATTTTCTTCAGGGGAACCAACTTCTACAGTATGGAGACCAGTTGTAATTCCAGAAAATCACTAGGCCCCATCTGGAGCTTGGCCACCCTAAAGCCGGGCCTTTACACCTGTGGCTCAAAGGATCACAAATGATCTCTCTTTGAAATGACGGGATTTGTTTTTCTTTGTTTGTATTATGAAATCTTTAAAACTTCTTTCATGTTGGTGTGTGGTTTTCCTATGTGAGGTTAACTTTTTAGTTACGCTTTCGACTTTTTGTTGTTTTTGCTGATTTTTTAATTGCTTATGTATATTTTATTGTTGTAAACTGCTTGAAATACCTGCTAGAAGAAGTGGTAAATATAATCTATAAATTAAATTTAGAAATTAGAATTTTAAACAGTCAAGGAAGGAAGGAAGATGCCAATTTATTAAAAAAAAACAACCCTTCAAAACAGAAAAACTGAAACTGTGGTGTATATAATTACACACTCCAGCAGACTTCCTCATCGTTGTTTGAATCTGTACAAGAAATATCGCACCATAATGACAAGTTAATTTACTGTGAAGAGGCTGCTTTGCGGCAGGACTCGCATTATAACTCAAAATGAATCACAGCCCACTGCGACAGAGAAACAGAAGCAACTCTGTTGGGTTGCATTTTCCTTTAAGTTCAGGTATGGAATTGAATGACCCCCACCACCAACTCTTTCTCCTACTTCTGAAACTTTCAAGAACGAAACATTTTAAGGATGAAGCAGAAAAAAATTCAATAGATTTTTTTTTTGTTTAATACCAAAACTACAAGACATCATTTCTCCTGCAATAAAGCTTAGCCACGGGACTGGTTTTCTAATTCATTTTATTGAAGATTTCCCTCCTCCCCCTATAAAAGGCAAAATGGTACAACTGGGATTGTGGAAGTTATTTAGTTCTGTGATTCTGGTAGGCGATAGGGTACAAAAATGAATAGAGACATGAATATGAAGATCCCAAAATTATGACTTAATGGTAATAAGCTGCTACACATTTTGTAAAATGTATGGCTTAAAAACAGCGTGCAGAAGCTCCAAAGTACGCACGAAATTCTGCACAAAGAAAGGCTCCATCAGTTTTTTTTCCCCAACAATGGCAGGAGCCGAAGCATGCAGGAGATGTGTGATGTATGGACAGAGCCTTCGATTACTGAGTCTTTGATAGAATGGGTCTGGCCTTCCTCATACAGAGCTCTATATTGCACATTGGAATCCCACAGAACTTTGTATAACACCTTAGAATATTTATATGTCCAGTGTTTTCTAGGGTTGCCAATCTGCAGTTGGGGGCAGGGGATCCCCTGGTTTGGAGCCTCTCCCCCCACTTCAGGGATGTCAGAAAGCAGGGGAGGGGAATGGCTGCTGGGCGCTCCATTATACTCTATGGAAACCGGTCCCCATAGGGCATAATGGAGAAGTGATCCATGGGTATCTAGGGGGACTGTTTTTTGAGGAAGAGGCACCAAATATTCAGCATAGCTAGTGATGCCTCTCCTGGAAAAAAACAACACCCCAAGTTTCAAAAAATATTGGACCAGGGGATCCAGTTCTATGAGCCCCCTAAAAAGTGCCCCCATTTTCCATTATTTCCAATGGAGGGAAAGCATTTAAAAGGAATGTGGTCTCTTTAAATGTGACGGCCAAAACTTCCTTCCGGCTTGTCGGCCTCACCTGGCAACCCTAGTGTTGTGGTGTCACATCCTTGCTCCTGGCTCCACCCCCAAAGTCCCCAGATATTTCCTGAGTCAGACCTGGCAACCCTAATGTCTTCTATGGGTGCACAAGCAGGTTAAGAATATGCTACCCTTTTATGTCATGCCCATGGAATACCAATACCCTTGTCCAAGGGAGTCAAGACTCAAGCCCTGGGGAAGTCCTCGTCTCCATTCCCCCTCCCACGCCCATCTGTCAGCTGTCACTTGACCTCTTTCCTCACCTTCCATCCCTGCCATATCCAGGGCTATTTTTGGGCAGGATTCCGGCTGGCTCCCCAGTTGGCCACGCCCAGCAGGAACTCATTAGCATAATAGGCCACACCCAACAGCAGAAACTCATTAGGATTGGCTACATTAGGGGTGTGTGTCCTAACAGGCAAAGGAGTTCCTTCTACAAAAAAAGCCCTGGGTTTTGACAACAAAGAAGGTAAACAGAATAAGAAGCAAAAGGTGGGTGTGGCTGGATGACCACACTTCTGGTAGCATGGGGGTGCGGCCTAATGTGCTAATGAGCTGTGCTGCCAGGGGTGTGGCCTATTATGCTAATGAGTTCCTGCTGGGCTTTTTCTACAAAAAGAGCCCTGCCCCACCTGCTATTGTAGTTCCTTCCCTTCCTTAGTTCTGTTGTGTGTTCCCCTCCCCCATGCTGTTCCCAAGCACCACCGCGTAGTGTTGGACTCCATTACAATCCAAAATGTCACCCAAACGTTGCTTTTTTAAAATGTTGGGAGCCTTTTAAAACCCCAATTTCATTTTACGTTTGAGGTTTTTTTTGGCAAACTTAAAAAAAAAATATCTGCACAGTGCATCTAGCCATGGCTGTAATATTATCATTCACACACACACACACACACACACACACACACGATGCATTGCCATCTTATCAGATTCCATTTTTTCTTAATCCATGCACTATTATTTTATTTATTTATTTATTTATTTATTTATTCATTCACATTTATAGCCCGCCCTTCCCAGAAGCAGGCTCAGGGTGGGTAGCAACATCATTTATACAAAAAATGTTGTTAATAAAATTTAAAACATCTTCAGAAATATTAAAATGGTGGTCACAACTAATAACAAAAAAAGAAAGAAAAGAAATTCCCCTGGTTGTGGGAGGTTCTTGGCCATAGCCAGTAGTTTTTAACAGAGTGACAATCACCTCAGGGGGGGCCATATGTGGGCGTCTGTTACCTCAGCCAAAGGCCTGGCGGAACAGTATTGCAATGATGAGATAAACAACAAAGAATGCACTAGCAGTGGGTGATATATCACTTTTATATGGTCCACAGCAGGAGTCTCCAACCTTTCTGAACCTGTGAGCACCTTTGGAATTCTTATATCACGTGGTAGGCGCAGGCACAAAATGGCTGCGGCAAGAGGTGGAGCCAGCCACAAAATGGCTGCCAGAGCTTACCTTTAGTCACACAGTCCTTGTGCTGTGGTGGCAGATGCTGCCAAAGTCACATTGTGAAAAATCTGCACAGCCAATCAAATCTCCAATAGCCAGTCGGAAGCCTTGTTGTGCAAAAGTGCCACAAGGCCTTACCCACTTTCTAAAAACACTTGGAGGGTGCCAGGAAAGAGGTCAGTGGGCGTTGTGCTGCCCCTGGACACCGTGTTGGGGACCCCTGGTCCACAGACTCCTAAAGCCAATGTTTACAATGTACACAGGATCACCTTGGGCCTGTGATAGTCTTAGCCTAACCTATTTTATTCTGAGAATAAGAAGGGGTAATCCCGTGTACACTGCCTTGAACTTACCAGAGATTTGGTGGGAGATGCATGTAATAAAACAAATAACTCTCATGAGCCACGAGTGCATGGCCTGGGCCGGCTCACCCGCTAGGCGAACTAGGCATTCGCCTAGAGCGCAGGCCAGTCTTTAGGGCACGGGAGGAGAGGCAGGGGCGGCCGCCGCATTGGCAACCCTGCCCTGGCTCTCCGGAGAAGGCCACGCATCTTCCAGCTTGGAGGGCGCTGGGCTTGCCCGCCAGTCCCACCACCACCTGCCTGCAGCTCCTCCTGCTTCTGCCGCTCCTTGCTCAGGTCCTGCGCGTCGCCCCCTCCCTCGTCTGCCTGCCTGCCTCTGCTCCGCCTCCAACAGGAGGACTCGCCGGGTCCTAGTACTCACTGCCCTGCCGGGGCGCTCTGCGTGTCCATAAGCTCCTCCCCAGGGTTGCCGAGCTCCCCCCCCACCTGGCATGGCCACTGCCGCCAAGCGTGCCCCCTGCACCACCGCCTTTCTCCCCGGCGCTGCCGCGCGCGGATCTGCGGCCACTGAAAACATGCAAGGTAAGGCAGGCAGGGGCGCAGTGGCTTGCGCGCAGCCTCCCCCCTCGAACCCAGGCCCCAGGCCCAGGGAGGGGACCTGCACCCGAATGCCGCCGCTGCCCTCAGGCCTGCCCGGGCGCCTCCCTCTGGGGAATAAGCAGCAGAGGGTGCCAGGGGCCGAGCAAGGGAGGCC
This sequence comes from Gekko japonicus, assembly GCF_001447785.1. Classification (NCBI taxonomy): domain Eukaryota; kingdom Metazoa; phylum Chordata; class Lepidosauria; order Squamata; family Gekkonidae; genus Gekko; species Gekko japonicus. The sequence goes on from NW_015169202.1 coordinate 202,770, forward strand.
GCTCCACCAAGGGGGGCGAGGGGAGGGAGGGAGGAAAGAAGGAAGGGCCCCCACCATGGCCCACCCACCACGGCACTGACCTGCTGCCCTCGGTGGCCACCTTGGTGCATCCCCGTCTCGGTCCTGGCTGCGCAGATGCCCCAGCGGGTCGGATCACCGAGGATGCGCACGGTGGTGGCGGGGGGGAGGTGGGGGGAGGCGGCAAAAGGGAGGTCTCCAGGCCCCACCGGGTTGGTATCTGTGCCCCGCCTAGGGCGCAGAAGCACCTTGGGCCGGCCCTGTAACATGGCTGGCACATTCTAGCTAGGCAGATGATTTTTGTCGGACTGGGTCCTGGATTCACATGTTCTTGTGGCAATGTGGTTGTTTGAACAAAAGTTACTATAGAAAATATTCTGAGATTTATAAATTTAGATTGACTTTTATAAGTATCTTTGAACAAGGCTTATCAGATGGGATTTGGAGGAAAGGTCCAAATCCAGTGCTCAGTTTCTACCAGAGACACTTGACCTACACATCATTAAACAAGCTCTTTGGAAGAGGTACTTTTAGATATTGGAAATGATATGCCGATCAAGCAGATTTTTATCATGCCCTTGTGTTCAGGTTTATTAGGCCCAATACATTGCAATCATTTTTCAAGTAATTGGTGGGAAGGCTAAAACGTGACACAATAGTTTTCCCTCTGAATTATTTGGGAAAAGACTTTCAAGGAGCTTGTCTGTTCTAGTTCCACCGTCTTCAGGTTACTGTCAAAATCATATTATATTGTCGCTGAAAAATCACATCACACCCTAGCATTTATCGAATGGGTAATTACAGTTCTGAATATTGCCCAGATGGATAAGTTGCCAGATGAAGTACATCAAAGGAATGGCTTAAGTGTTTCTGTGGAACTTGCTGATGAAGAACGGCCTCCGTTTATTTTGTACTGGAATACTCAGCATAATTAGTATAAGCCTGGAAATCATGTTCTTTTTGTAAAAGTATTATGATAATAGCAAATGCTTTTTCTCCTTTTTTTAACTAGTTGTCTGAGAAGGGGGGGAAAATCAAAACCACAAAATTCAGCCTGCCAACACAAACAACCACCCCAAAATGAAAAAGAGCTTTGCTGGTAATTGAAGAGGATTCAAAAGATGCCAATGCTAATAGATGCTTTATGTTACATGGTTCTTTGCGATGTGATTGTATACCGACGTAAAGAATAAAAATGCATATCTCAAAATCTATAATTAAGAACTACATCTGACAAGATTATTTCTCCTGCTGATAAATAAATGTCATTTAAAAAGGGGGGGGGAGAGTTAGACAAAGACTGATAAAAACAGGCACTGGGTAAAAAATGGTTCCCCGTTGAACACAGAGGGGTCTTTATAAGTAGTTACAATACGAGCTTACACTGTGGGGCTGGCACGCAAATCAAAAGACTGACAGATTTAATCCATGTTTCCATGCTACACTCACAATGGTGTGTACAAGCCAATCTGGATGGCTTTCAGCAAATAATTGATGGTGAGGAAAACGGAGATGTTAAAAATCATTACCACACAACTCAACTCTTAGAACACACAGCGAGACAAATAAATAAATAAATGGAAAACGTGCTGCCATTATCTCACCGGATGTCTTGTTTTCACTTTTATATCTCCGTTTTAAAAATAATACCCAGAATAATTCATGGTATCAAGATAGGAGAGCAGACTTTTTTTTTGTATTGGTTTTTTTTTTTAATGTGTATGTTCAATAGTAGATTAGATTCTAAGGATGGAAAAGAACCATGTGAAATAACTTGATTTCTTCTAAGGATGCCCACGGAGGCAGTCTCCCCATTATCAAAGCTCTCTGAATTGAAGATGCCCTGGAAATGCTCAGCGAGTTAACCCCATTTTTGCGTGGGGTGCAGGCACCTTTGAAAGCAGGGTCTGACTGAAAATGTCTTGTGAAATATCTGTTCTTGCTGCCCAGGATTCCTGCAAACCATCAACCTTTCTCAAGGGGCAGAAGAGTAACTAGTTGTCAGCTAGGCCTCTGGTCTGGCCGTCATGATGGCGGGGGTTCTTTGGAATGATGAGTTTCATTTCCGCTGTGCCTACACTGGGTTTATTATCCTCCTGGTTCCGTGCCAGGAGGGTTGATGGCGATGGCGACGGCAGCAAGAGAGAAGCGGCGGCGAGAAAGAACAATGGCGGCGTCCGGCGGACCGTGGAAGCGACGACAACATCGGAGTGAGGCGGAGCCGGATGACGCAACTGCAGAGCGACACGGTGCGGCTGGAGCCCAACGGGACGAGTAGCCGGAGAAACGCCGCAGTCCTGAGCAGTGCGCACCAACGGAGGATGCACCTGAAGCCCGCCGATGGTCGCCTCTTGCCGGAGCACCGAGACTGCGCCTGAGCCGCCAAGAAGGAGAGAAGCCCGCCGTCTGGGTGCTGTTAGGCAACCCCTCCCCGCACAAATTGTCGCCCTAGATAGGATTTGACTACTGACGTAGTCTACTTGTAAAACCGCTCTGAGACCCACTAGGGGTCATGAGCGGTATAGAAATCACATGTAAATAAATAAATAAATAAAAAATCTGTCTTCTGTGCTTTATGACCTTGAGTGCCTGGTGTAGTCTTTCTCCTGGGAAATGTTACCTGTTACTTTGGTGGGCTTCTGCTGACTACCTGATTGGATGGGGCCCATCAGGGGACCCCTTTGAGTTATGTACATCTATTTGCTTCGCATGCTTTATCTTTAGTTCTAACACGAAATAGTTATGATACCTGTAGCACTACTGTCTCAATAAACTTCACTTCTCTGAATGAATGTCATTGGGAACTGATTGCCTCAGGAGTCTGACAAAGTGTTAGAACTCCCTATAGTTCCCTACCTTCACACCCACAATGGCTGGCGAAGAAGAAGGGGACATCCCTTTGACGACCACTGAGGAGACTAAACTGAGGACCACGACTATTTTCCTGATGGTGATGGGGCCAGGGACCTCGGGGTGAAACCCAAAGACTCGTGGGCCCATCTGCCCACCTGGACTGAGGAGAGCTGGGTGCTGACACCCAACCCTCGCAGGATTATTTTTGACTGGTGGTACGGAGGTACCCTACGAGAAGATCTATTCTACCCTCCTGTGCCGGAGGAAGTGGACCTCGATTGTATGCGGCGTGAGCTCCACACGGAGAATGAGGAACTGCGATGGGAGATGCATGAGATAATGCTGGACCTCCCTAGAATTGTTGCTACGGCTGTCCAACACAAGATGCGTGGCAGAGTTCCGTATGGTGGTGGAAGACCTGGCCAAGGACCACCAGTGCTGCTGCCGCAGCCCACATCTCTGGCCCAAGTTGCCCCTGCTCTGGGCCCGCCGGGGCAAACGCCACTGGGCCAGGCACCCCCAGGGCAGATTCCCCTGGGAATGCCCCCTGCGAGTCCTGCTCTAGTCACCCCTCTGCTGAGACCGGATCGGTATTGAGAACTACTGGATGCCACATCTGATGGTTGCCTGGAGAAGCTGGCATTTTTCCTACTGCAGGCACGCAAGTTCCTCCAAGACTGGGTCTTTTGCTTCGGATGAGCAAAAAGTGGATTACATCAGATCACGCCTGAGGGAACAAGCAGCCGACTGGTTTGTAGGCCTGCTTAACATTCGGGGCCCTGAGCCTCTGTAATGTCAACCCTTTCATGTGGGTGTTGTGGAGGCGGTATGAAGATCCTATGGAGTTGGAGAAAGCTTGGACCAGACTGCGCTACCTCCGCCAGGGAAACTGGTCAGTGTGGGAGTACTCTGATGAATTCAAGATGTACACCGCGAAGGTGCAAGGGTGGCCCGAAGAAGTGCTAATCGAGCACTACTGAACAGGTCTGAATCATGCCCTACTGGTAGAGGTCTTGGGGCACAGAAATCCCCTGACTCTCAGTGGCTGGATCAGGGAAGCCAGTGAGGCAGAGAATACAGCTGCCCTGATTAAGCTGTGCCAACTGAAGGGGGCTCCTAAAGTCCCGGGACCCGATACAAGAGGATAACGTGGCGAACCCTGAGACCCAGTGTGGGACCAGAGGATGAGACAAGGCATGTTAGAGGTCTTGGGGCACGGAAATCCCCTGACTCTCAGTGGCTGGATCAGGGAAGCCAGTGAGGCAGAAAATACAGCTGCCCTGATTAAGCTGTGCCAACTGAAGGGGGCTCCTAAAGTCCCGGGACCCGATACAAGAGGATAACGTGGCGAACCCTGAGACCCAGTGTGGGACCAGAGGATGAGACAAGGCATGTTCCTGAGATGTGATGAGCTGGGGCCCTTGGCCGCAAGTTGCCCAACCAATCTCATCCCTGGAGGGGAAAGACCTCCAGAGCGGCGTGGTTTGGGGGCCCCAGCGAAGCAAGGGGCATCGCACAGCAAGTCATCGAGAGCCCTCCGGGCTGACATGGAGGGAAGGCCCCGACAGAGCTCCATCAAGTGGAGAAGAAGTCAACCAGCCAGCAGGAAAAGGGTGGGACCTGCTGTAAAGTGCGCAAACCAACCGGTCCGAAAGCGACTAGCGCCGCATTTGGTGAGCAATACCCCTCCTCTGTGACTGTGTCTGTTATGAACCCCGAGATGGGGACCCAAGTGAGGGTTGAGGGCTTCAGTAGGCTCCAGGTGTGCTAGAGACTTAATGAGCTCAGCTATAGTCACAGGGTTGGGGGTCCCAGAACAAACCCTTCCCAAGCCTCTAATTTTTGCTCAGATGGATGGCTCTGCCATGAAAGAGGCGTGCAAGTACCGAACAGTACCGGTGGTTATGGGGACGGGGCCCCACTGGGAACAAAGGGCTTTTGTTATCGACCCAATGGCCTGATTCTTCATGGTGTAGGGCAACCCCTGGCTTATGATCCCTATATCCAGTGGAGTGAGGGGGGGGGGCTGAATTTCCCCGATCCCAAGTGTGATGGACCTGCGTGGAATGCTGAGTGGGGAGAAGCACCCGCTGCCCTCCTGGAACAGACATGCCTAGCCAAAGAGGAGTTTGACTCAATCCCGGTGGAGTACAGGGACTTGGCCTGGGTGTTTGAGGAGGAACAAGCGGATGAGCTCCCACCCCATTGTAACACAGACCTGGCTATTGAGGACAACCAGATGCTCTTTGGGCCAGGGACTTCCATTAAATGTTGATCATCTGAGTGTGGTGTTCTTCAGGGGGTATACCAGGTGTTTCCATAGGTACACTGGTCCCTGACCATTCAGGGCCTTAAAGGTCAAGACCAGGACCTTGAACCTTACCCAGTACTTACCCAAATTACCCAGTAATTTGGAGTCAGTGCAGTTGGCAAAGCACAGATTGTATGTGTGCTGTTAACATTGTCTCTGTAAGGACCTGGGCCGCTGCATTCTGGACAAGCTGTATCTCCCAGATCAGCCTCAAGGGGAGCCCAGCATTGAGTGAATTACAGTAATCAAGTCTAGAGGTGGCCGTCGTGTGAATTACCATGGCTAGGTCAGGGCAAGAAAGGGGCCAGCTGTCTAACCTGGTGCAGCTGGAAAACCACCAGCCTGGCAATGTTTGTGACCTGGGCCTCCATTGACAAGGAGGCATCCAGGACCACAAGTGGGCTCTTGACTGTCTGTGCCAGTGGTAGAGGTATATTCTCAAGAGCCAGGAGCTGATGCCCCAAACCTGAGTCCCACCCACCCAGCCAGAGAACCTCCAACTTTGATGGATTCAGTCTCAGCCGACGCTGCTTCAGCCACCCCACCGCAGCCTCCAAACCCTTGGCCAGATTTCCTGGGGCAGCGTTCGTCCATCCATCAACAGGTACAGCTGGGTGTAATCAGCGTACTGATGGCAGCCCAGCCCAAAACTCCGTGCCAGCTGGGCAAGGGGGCACATGTAGATATTGAACAACATTGGGGAGAGGTTAGCCCCCTGGGGTCCCCCCGCATGTCACAGGGTATTGAGAAGACACCCTCTCACCCAACACCACCCTCTATCCCTGATCATGGAGGAACAAGGCAACTCACTTCAGAGTTTTCCCACACACTCCAGCATCAGCAAGAGGGTGAGCCAGCCGATTGTGGTCCACCGTGTTGGGACACTGCTGTCCAGTCAAGCAATAACAGCAGTGTCGTCTCGCCTCGATTCAACTGCCTATGGATATGGAGCTCATCCATGAGGGCGACCAGCACAGTTTCCATCCCATGGCCAGGGCAGAAGCCAGAATGGACAAGGTCTAGAGCAGATGTGTCCTCCAGGAAACTCTGAAGTTGCTCGGCAGCTGCTCTCTCAACTACCTCACCCAGAAACGAGAGATTCTAAACTGGGTGGTAGTTGGGCGGATCAGAAGGATCCAGGGATGGTTTCTTCAAGAGCGGTATTACCGTTGCCTCTTTTGAACATTCTGGATAGACCCCTCAGCTTAGGGACAGATAGATAATGTCCATCAGAGGGCCCTGTATACCCTTGCTGCCGGTTCGTACCAGCCATGAAGGACACGGGTCCAGAGGCAAGTGGCTGGCTTTGCATTCCTCGGGATCCTGTTGACATTGGCTATCAAAGAAAGAAAACTTGGGGTTGAGTGTGGGGATACAAGTGCGTGTGTGTGTTAGGCTTGCCAGCCACCCGCTGCGGCAGGGCCCCCATCTCTGCTGCCAGCCAGCTGGCTGGCAGTGGGGTTTACAAGCAGGGGAGGCAGCCCTAGGCCACTGTGGCTGGTGCTGCAGCGACATCACTTCCAACGTGTACTGAAAGTGACACTGATGCGCTGCCGGCATTGCTGTGGTATTTGGGCAAAAACTCAACCGTAGAAGCCACTTTTACCGTAAGAGTTCTTGCCCAAGTACCAGAGCATCACAGCAGCACTGGCAACACAGCCTAGGTCTCTCTCCTGCTGCTGGTAAGTTGCCCCCACTGTTGACTGGAGGGATGTGGCCACCCTAAGGGACCGCTTTTCCCCATATAGGCCCCAAAGAGCACTTCAGTCGGGGTCATAACACCGCCTAGTGACCCCGGGCCCTAAAAAGGCCAGGCTAGCTACCACAACGGCCAGGTCCTTTTCGGTGGCGGCTCCTACCTGGTGGAATGAGCTCCGCAGGGCCTGCAAGACGGAGCTCTTCCACCACGCTTTTGAGTAGGAGCCACCGCAGCCACTACCACCACCGTGTAACTACGGAGCAGGACCGCCGGGTGGGGCCGATGGAGTAACTAGAACATCGCGGCCCATGGCGGCCCCCTTTTTAGACCTTTTTGACCTTCTGCCTTCCTCCTGATACGCAGTGGGGAGTGTGTAATTTTCGTCTTTCATGTATCCTGTTAGTTGTTAATTTTAGCTTTTGTTGTTTTAATCTGTTTGTTTTTATCGCACTTTGTGCCTGTAAGCCGCCCTGAGCCTGCGTGCGGGGAGGGCGGGATATAAATGGAATGAAATAAATAAATAAAATAAACCCTAGTATGGCATCCCTGTTGGGCTTTCAAGGCAAGAGACAAACAGAGGTGTTTTGCCATTGTCTGCTTCTGTGTAGCAACCCTGAACGTCCGTGGTGGTCTCCCATCCAAGTATTAACCAGGGCCAGCCCCGCTTAGCTATCAAGATTGGGTAAGACCAGGCTCGCATGGGCTATCTAGGGCGGGCCCTGATTCTAGAACCTAAGGAATGCCATGCAGGGATTCAGGTGCCCCTGCATCACTACCGAGTGTTATCCCTGACATAGCCCCTCCCTTTCAAAACAATACAGGGCGAGGGCTGGGCAGAAGCCTCTCAAGAACGTTCCCTAGTTTATGTAAGAGTGTTTCTCTCGTTTTGCTCAGGCAAAAAAACTCGCTCCAAAATGTCACTCTGGGTGAAAACTGGGAGTTTGGCATTTTGCAGAACCCCTTGAGAAATCTCAGTAGTCTCGCTGAAACTCTTCTTGTTTCCTTAAGACAACCCCCAGATGTCTCCCAGATGTACCTTCTTCTTGCTTTACTGCAGCAGACTGTCTTCTTCTTCCGCATCGGCACTTGAGGAATCCTCCCCCCACCGTGACTGGGGCTGGGGAGTCCTCTGCTGGCCATGATGTGTTTCTGTGCTGCTCTGCAGATACCTGGTTTTTGGGGTTTTTTTGTTAAAAAGGGCTGCTTATGAGAGGGGTCACTTTTTTCCAACAGACATTGATATGCCACTTAAGAACAAAGTGTGTTCACAGCATTAAAACATTAAGATTTTAATGTCTTTGGAATAGGTCAGCCAAAGAAAGTTCCACAGACTTCACGGGGGCTAGTTAAAGCCATGTTTAATACTTTCCAACCTCACTCAAAGGGACCACAAAGTGATCAGTTTGGGCAGGATTTCTACCCTTTTAAAAAGAATGGATAGAGGAAGGCTTATGCATTCAAACAAGCATCACCCAGCTAGACAAAAGTATTTATTAGATTAGTGTCCGATCCTTCCATGCCTCTTCCTAGAAGCCAAAATCACTACACTAAGGCTATCGTACTTGGGTCCCATTGTGAGAAGAGAAGACAAGACTCGCTGGAAACACAATAATGCAAGGAAAAGCTGAAGGCAGTAGGGGGGAAAAGAAAAAAAGACTTAACATGAGATGGATTGACTCAATAAAGGAAGCCGTGGCCTTCAGTCTGCAAGATCTGAGCAAGGCTGTAAATGATAGGACATTTTGGAGGTCACATTAATTCACAGGGTCGCCATGCATCGGAAGCAACCTGATGACATAGAACATACATTCTATTGTTGTTGTTGTTCAGTCGCACAGTCGAGTCCGACTCTTTGCGACCCCATGAACCAGGTCACGCCAGGCCCTCCTGTCTATACATTCTATACGAGAGGCCTAAGAGCAGCATTCAGGGACTCAGTTCAGACATCTTGTGAAAATATTTATTTATTTGATTCATATACCCAGGACTCTTTTTGGGCAGGAACGCACAGGAACGGAGTTCCAGCTGGCTCCCAAGTTGGCCACGCCCAGCTCATTAGCATAATAGGCCACACCCAACAGCAGAAACTCATTAGGATTGGCTACATTGGGGGTGTGTGGCCTAACATGCAAAGGAGTTCCTGCTACAAAAAAAGGCCCTGGGTTTTGACAACAAACAAGGTAAACAGAATAAGAAGCAAAAGGTGGGTGTGGCTGGATGACCACACTTCTGATAACACGGGGTGTGGCCTAATATGCTAATGAGCTGCTCTGTCAGGGTGTGTGGCCCATTATGCTAATGAGTTCCTGCTGGGCTTTTTCTACAAAAGAATCCCTGCATATACCGCCCTCCCTGCAAGTGGGCTCAGGGCGGTTTACATCAGATTAAACAGATTAAAACAACATAAAAGCACAGATCATAAAAGCACAACTACCACGTAAAATAGCCTGTTGGGGTGTCAGTCATATCTGAGTATAGCAGCGGTGCCACGATGTCAAATTTAAACCAGGCCACTGGTGGGGGGGGGGAGGTTGGCCAGGGAAAAAGGGTTGCCTGCTGCCTCAGCCAAAAGCGTGGTGGAAGAGCTCCATCTTGCAGGCCCTGCGGAACTGCAATAGATCCCGCAGGGCCCTGGTCTCATATGGGAGCTCAATCCACCAGGCAGGGGCCAGGGCCGAAGAAGCCCTGGCCCTGGTCGAGGCTGGATGGACATCCCTGGGGTCGGGGACTGCCAGGAGATGTTGATTCACGGGCCTCAATGTCCTACGGGGCTCATATGGGGAGAGATGGTCTTGAAGGCATGGCTTAATCACACTAGCTGTGCTTAGTGGGATTGTCTGAACGTAGGATACCCCACTGGTGGTGGTGGAAAGTGCCGTCAAGCCGCAGCTGCCTTACGGTGACCCCGTAGGGTTTTCAAGGCAACAGATGTTCAGAGAAGGTTTGCCATTGCCTGCCTCTGTGTCGTGACCCTGGGCTTCCTTGTTGTCTTCCCATCTAAGTACTAACTGGGGCCGAGTCTGCTTTAGCTTCCGAGATCTGATAAGACTGGGCTAGCCAAGGCCGTATAGGTCAGGGCTGGATTCCCCACTAACCATGGCTAATTCAGATCAAACCATGATCTGAAGCCATGATCTGAAGTTGGTTTTTTCACAGGTTGCTTCCACATGGAGTTTTGGCTCTGGATTCATGATCACACTGGAGCCAGGAGGCGGTTCTTCTTCGAGCATCCCCCCCGCCGTCACCCTCATTTATCCACTCTGTGTGGAGTTTCCCTTGTCTTGTTCCATTTTCTCCCCAGCCTGCTTTACTACGATCTTACCACCATCCACCCCTGTGCGACAGAGAGCTTTTTACCAGTGTGTAAATAAATTGAGCTGCGGTGGCTCAAGTGGTTACGATGCTGAACTGCAGGCTGTGGAAGGTCAGTAGTTCAGCAGTTCGAGACCCGGGTGCCGCATGATGGAGTGAGCTCCCATCTCTAGTTCCAGCTCCTGTTAACCTAGCAGTTCGAAAGCAAGAAATTGCAAGTAGATAAATAGGTACCGCTTCGGAGGGAAGGTAACAGCGTTCCGTGCGCCTTGGCGTTTAGTCATGCCGGCCACATGACCACGGAAACGTCTTCGGACAGCGCTGGCTCTTCGGCTTGGAAACGGAGATGAGCACCGCAACCCTAGAGTCGGATTCGACTGGCTTTCGAGCAAGGGAACCTTTACCTTTAAAGAAATTAGTAGCTGCTGCTTGCTACAGCATTATGATGCAATATCAGCTAGCTGCTGCTTGCTACAGCATTATGATGCAATATCAGCCAGCATTCTGGCAGGCAGGAGGGGATGACCAAGGAAAGCACAGAAATAGCCTCCAGGTGGGTGCTTCCTCGTTCCTGCATTCACTAGGAGTGACTCTGCACAGCGGGGGTAAGTTTTGCTGTGTGGAAGAAGCCTTGACTGTCATTTGATGTGATGTTTGAATCCAGTCTTAATCCTAGTTTAACTCTTGCTAGCTCTCTGGAGACACTCTACCAAACTACAAAAAAAAGTAATGAAACCAGCATGTGAGTCATTGTGAACTGAACCCTGGTGTTGCCATGCAAGCCTATCAATGTGTTTTTATGGAATATGGACTGTGCAAAGGGACTGTACAACATGGAGACCTGAGAATACCTGTTGAGACTGCACACCTGAAAGAGGGACACCTTCCTTTAGTGTTGCTGCCACAGTGATAGTCCAGAGTCACCAGCCATCTTGCCTGCTGTGAGATGAAGCAGTCCCATAAGCCTGTACAAAGCCTCAGATGCCATACCATGGAAAATCATGAGGACAGAGAACTCCAGACGCCATTAGGAGTTTCTTCCAGCACATGTAGGCAACCTCTCCCCCCCCCTCTTCCAGCTACCTACAAATCTAATCAAGAGACAATAGCCCTAGCCTGATGATTCATCCAGGTGCCAGTCCCCAGATCAAGTTTTCTGGCTCTCAATATGGACCACTCCTTAGTCCCCCTCCCCTCTTCCAGCCAGCCAATAGTATGTTTTATGGGACGGACTAACAGAAAGTGTCACAGGGGGATGTGGCCAGCCTAGCCCCCCCCCCACACACCACGTTATAAAAGATACTTCCCGACCACATGGTCTCTCTCTTACTTACCCTCTCTACAACCCCTATCGAAGCTTTAACCCTCTTATGTCCAGCTTGCTATCCACATACCCTACCTCCATCTTTAACCTCTAGTCTGCAGGTAGAGTCCACGTGGTTCTGCTGGTTCAGAGCACGTGTTCACCATTTTCTATTTCTAAACCCCTCCATTCTTCCATTGGAACGGCTCAACTATTGAAGACAGGTAAATATTGCCCAACCAATGAATATCCTGCTAAAGCAACTGTGTTAAGAATCTATCTTTATTTCCTAGCATATGTATAAATGTGCGTGTGTTTGTGTATTGTTTGAATGATATATATCTTCCAGTAAAGAGGCATTATAATTCACTAAATCCAGTCTCTGTGTCTGTTCAGATACTTACAGCAAAGGTGGGACTTCTGTATACATTGGTGAGAACCCTAATTTGCCTATTGCCAATTAATAATCATAACTTCACCTAGACTAATTAATAATTAAAGGCAATTTGGCTAACAGTGGTTTCACAGACTAACCATAATACGGTTTTGCATGGCATCTGAACTCTCAGAGGGCCCCTAGAACCTTTTGCCCAGCCCAGAGTTTCATTGTGCCCTGACCTGGCTAGCCCAAGCTAGATGGATCTTGTCAGATCTCAGAAGTTAACAAGGTCAGCCCTGGTCAGTATTTGGACGGGAGACCACCAAGGCTTACCAGGGTCATGAGGTGGAGGCAGGCCATCTTGCGATAAGTCAGCTGTGACTTGATGGGGTTGGGGGGAGTTTGATCAGGGGTCGTTTCGTAGAAAAAGAGCTAGGGGAACTCATTAGCATAACTCATTAGCATATGCCACACCCCTGACATCACCGGAAGTGTGTCATAAGGCCACACACCCTGCTCCCAACGGTCCCGGCCGCCACCGCCGGCCTTGCAGCTCCACTGCTGAGCCCCATGAGGGGCCCGGCGGTGGACCTGCAAGGCCGGCAGGAGTGCAAGGAAGCCCCGCGAAGGCCCTCCCTGGCCCCAGGCAGGCAGGGGTGGGGAGAGGCAGGGAGGAAGCAACTTACCCTCCCTCTTCTCCTGCCTCCTCCTGGCTAAATGAGGGCCGGAAGCGGGGCAGCCGGAAGCAGGGGGCTCCCTACATTTTCCAAGTAGCCTTCCAAAGATGCTGTTTTACCTACAGATCCCATGCCCAGAAAACAGCATCAGTCATCTTTTTGTTTGCTTAATGCCCACCTTGGCACTCTCAGAGGACTCCGTCAGGTCAGTTATGACTCACTACGCAGCAAAATAATTTTGCTTTGAACTCCTGAGAGCCCAAACGAGTGTTATCGTGTCTCGACCACTGGCCTCTCTCTGTCTTGGCTGGAATGTACGGAGTTGCCGACTTCCATCAGTCTCTTCCCATTGTTTGGCCACAGCTGCCATCTGGTAGCTCCTGAGAAATGTATACAGCGATTTCCTTTTGCCGCATGAATAAACAGTGCTCAGATCACACAGGCTGGCCTGAAGGAAGTTTGAGGAGGGAAGTGTGGGTGACGTATTTGGAGGATGACGAAATTGAAGCACAGCGATTTACAGAAGGTTCTTTTACATCCTCAAAAGATAGTTATGAAAGCTATGAAGGGGGGGGGATTAGATAATAGAAAAAAAGAGAGCTTTTTCTTCTTCTGTAACTATAGAGTAAGTGCTAAGCTTGTAATTTTACTTGGATTTGTCATAGAGAACATCGGAAGGTACTTCTTTATTGTAGTGTGTTCCAAAGCTGCCTTGAATGCATGATATGTTGTGAAACATCTAATTGAAGTGTAATGGTAAAGCTTCGTCCTGGGCTAGGATCCAAATCCATCCAATCGTGTTACTAGCCCAGGAAGCACCTAACCAATCACCTTCTAGTAAGCTCCCTGAGCGGGAACATCCATGATTGGTCCTTATGTGAACAACCTTATTGGTTGGTATTTGTACAGTGGGTGTGGCTACATTAGCCGGGAATGTTTAAAAGCAGGACAGCTGCAATGTAAAGGCTGTTCTGGCTTTCAGATGTTGATCCGTGTTGGAGTTGTGTTCGAGTTGAAGAATAAAGCTGTGTTCTTGCTGAATCACTCTCCGACTGCTTTGTTAAGCGAGCGACTTAACATTTATATTTTATATTTTCCTTATCTTTTTTCTTTTTTCTCTTTTTTTCTTCAGCTTTGTATTTCTATTTCCTTTTTCAATATTTTTGCTAGTCTTTGTCTTTTGGTTTAAAAATTCTCAACTATTATCTTTAAAAAGATAGTTGTGAAAGTTGTGAACAGCTTACTTAGAAGACATTTAATTCCCCATCTCAAAAAAAAGAAGAAAAAAAGAAGAAACAGTTTGCAGCTTAAAATAAGGCAACAAAACTCTTAGAGGAACAGGTCTTTTCTTTTTTGGTTGGGGCCCTTCTGTGGAAATCCTTGCCTTAAATAGCTACCTACAGGTTTTTAGAACAGTAATAAAGACATTTGCAATTCACCAGGCGCTGGGAGATCGTTTGGGTACATTCAGTCTCAAGGCTGCTGTCAACAGGATTTTAACTTTGTTGCTGTTTTCATTTTTCTTGTTGGAGTTGGCTTTAATATTGGATTTAACATATTTATAAACTGCCTTGGGAGCACAGATGCTGCATCTATTAGATGTATCCATAAATTTAACAAACAATAATCCACATCAAGATAAAAGTGTAATGGAACAAGCCTACTAATCAGATGCCTGGTTTGGTCAATATTTTTCTCTTCACAAGGGAGGGAGATTGCACCTTCCATCCTGCACTTCGATCACATCTGGTCCACCTCCATGACCACGAGGCATCTGCAGATGGGCAGGATGAAAGCCAGTATGATGTACTGGATACAGAGGCTGAGTGACCAGGCAAAACCTCTGTCCAAGCCAATCACTTCTTTAATGAGGCATTAGCTTTCGGCAAGAGAAAGACCAGGAAGTAGAGTGTAGAGATCACAGGATGGACTGCATACACTGGTAAATGCAATTTTATAGGTAGCTGATCACGTGAAACACCATTTCAACCATTCATTTCAGGTACTGTGGTTGTCAAAAGCCCCTTTTCTTCATGCTCCTTTCAGTTACTATTATTATAGGGCTCTTTAGCTTGGAGAAACGACGACTGAGGGGTGACATGATTGAGGTTTATAAGATTATGCATGGGAAAGAGCAGGTAGAGAAAGAGGTACTTTTCTCCCTTTCTCACAATACAAGAACTTGTGGGCACTCCATGAAATTGCTGAGCGGTCGGGTTAGAACGGATAGAAGGAAGTACTTCTTCACCCAAAGAGTGATTAACACTTGGAATTCACTGCCACAGGAAGTGGTGGCGGCTACAAGCATGGACGGCTTCAAAAGGGAATTAGATAAGCATATGGAGCAGAGGTCCATCAGTGGCTATTAGCCACAAGGTATAGATAGGGACTCTGGGGCAAGTGATGCTCTGTCATCTTGGTGCTTGGGGGGGGGGTCAACAGTGGGAGGGCTTCTAATGTCCTGGCCCCACTGGTGGACCTCCTGATGGCACTGGTATTTCTGGCCACTGTGGGATATAATATAATATAATATATAATATATTATAAAAATATTCTTTTCTCCTCTCCATTTTTATCTTCACAACCACCATTAGTAAGATCTGGCAGAGTGATGGGCAGTGACTTACCCAAGGTTACCACCGCGAGCTTTGTGGTAGAAGGTAGAAGGCCAAACTACATGTTACACTGTTTTTGTAGCAGGTACTCATTTGCATATTACGCGACACACCCCTAATGTAGCCAATCCTCCAAGAGCTTACAGTAGCTCCTGTAAGAAGAGCTCTGTAAGCTCTTGGAGGATTGGCTACATTAGGGGGTATGGCCTAATATGCAAAGGAGTTCCTGCTACAAAAAGAGCCCACTGCAGAGCTATCAGGATCCTAACAGCCCCCTTCTTATTCTTTTTTACGAACCTGAAACTCAACTTAAGGAGTGGGCGATTGGGAAAACAAAAGGAGTATAAGGCATCCCATCCCTTTGGGGTGTTGAATTCATGCCCCCCCCCTCCCAGCACACTCTTGCAGGGGAAAAGACGTGCTTGGGAGGCAATCTGTAGGGAAGAAATAGTGGGTAAAGAAAGGGGTAAACACCACCCCTTGTACTTTCTTAGCTCCAAATCCCCCTCCCGATGTTGCTGTTACTGTTTTAGCAGGAGAGGCCAGTGGAGTACACGTAGCTTGTAGATCAATCTTGATTGGCAACTTGAGCCGTGTTTCTCTTTTGCCAGATGTCCATGGCTCTGCCCAGTGTGATCCCACTGACTCCTGAATCAGGCACGGGAGGAATCTTTAATCTCTTGTCGCCCTGACATCCCGTATTATCACACTAGCGCACAGAATCACCTTGGAATGTCTCTTATTGTGTTCCCGTCACTTTCCCTTTCCTGCTTCTTCTGTACAATGTTCCTTTGATAACAAATCAGGTCAGCTTGGTCTACTACAGCACTTTCGTCTGTCCTATTTAGATATCATTAGGCATACGCGATGAAGGGGAAAGGAGTGAGGATGAGCTTGGAAAGTTGATGAAAATGTATCCATTTCAGCATCTGAACTTTAAAAGGATCATTTGATCCTTTCCAACCCTCCGTGCGGATTCAGGAATTCATCAGTTGGAGTATTTATTTCATTGTGTTATCTGCCTCTTTGGAGACATTTTTCTTTCTTTCTGAAAGAACTCGGTGTTTCAGGTTCTTTTAATGTGATAAAATACATAGAGTTCTGCATCCAAGAAAATGTTTCTACCAGGGACAGGAATTGAAACTGTATAATAATCAACAGCAAGTATTCTTGCTCAGGGACACCATTACTGTTTCATAGTTATGTTGGCAGATGAGAAATTAATCATATTCACAGAGACGGGGAGATAAAAAGAGGTCAGGCTCTTTCCTGTGAAAGGAAAAACCAACCCCAACCTATTTCGTTGTAAAGGGAAAAAAATAACAAAATATATCTACATGAGATTGGACAATATTCTCTCATTTTTTAAAAAACACGGTCCATGTTTTTCTGCACTGCGAAATGAGGAAACGGAGCCTAAATACAGCCACCTCTTTGATGATTGATTGTGTGCCATGTAATAACAATTGAACAATTACCTTTTTCTTTCCTTCCTGAAGGAGTCCTTGCTCACCTAATTGGCATGCAGCTCACTGCACAAAAAAAAATATCAGATTCTGCAAAGGGATTTTTTTTAAAAAAAATAACAGTCACTAGCAACAGACTGTATGGCTGCCCACATTTAATCACTAGGTAATATTTCTTTTTTCAATTAATTTGTTTGCAGGATGACAAATATTTAATACCTTTTGTGGTTAAGGAATTTTTGGGGATCTCCCCAAAGGAGCACGACCGCCCTACACCCTGGTAACCCTCCTCACGTCTATTAAGGTCCCGTTCACACTAGGCGATTTGGGCCGGGAGCGG
Source organism: Gekko japonicus (assembly GCF_001447785.1). Taxonomy (NCBI): domain Eukaryota; kingdom Metazoa; phylum Chordata; class Lepidosauria; order Squamata; family Gekkonidae; genus Gekko; species Gekko japonicus. The sequence goes on from NW_015169202.1 coordinate 219,743, forward strand.
GACAGTTCGGGGCCGGATCAAACCGGCGCGATCACATCACAACATCTGGGAAGCGTCTTGCTTCCGTGCCCGAACTGTCCCTTCCCCGCACAAATCCGCCGCAATTTGAACCACCTACCTTAGGTGGTTCAAATGGACGCGGCGCAGCAAGCGGGGCGTTTGATCGCCGGCGCCTCCTTGCGCCAGCACAACCCCGGCCCGGATCCGAACTGCGCATGCTCCGACATGCGCAGTTCGGCTGGCTAGGCGTCTGACCTGTGTTTTCTCCCCGGCGTTTGATCGCGCCGGGGAGAAAAGGCGCCGCGGCCAGGGGATCTGTGGGATCCCGCTGCGGCGTCTCAACGTTGGCGCGGCTTTTAAAAGCCGCGCCTTAAGAGGCTTTCCCCCTGCCGTGTGGCAGGGGCCTAAGTGGAGCAAAGAGGGGAAGGGTGCTGAGATCCTCCTCCACCAATGTGGAGACTGTAGATGAGTGGAGACCTGTGATACCGTTAAAGCTGCCGGAGCTCCCAGTTTTGCGCGAGATATCCTGCAGACAGCTCTCTTCTCCTACTGCTGCGTGCTGGGCCAGCAGAGGGAAAATTGGGGGCAATCAATGACACTGACAACACACTGATGGCACTTCCGATGTCATATTGCTGTCATGGAGCACTGCTGCAGCATTCACCTAAAGCTCTGTGAGTGAACCATAGAGTTTTGGGCAGAGGCTGAAGTATTGCCCTGGCATGATGACATCATTTCCAGGTCATGACCCAGAAGTACCATTAGTGCATCATAATCAATTGCACCTCCTTGGTAAGTAAGTTGCCAATGTTTGTCAGCCATGGCTGGCATCACTGGATATCATCTTATGGTTAGTTAGGGCCAGGGAGAACCAGGTTTGAATCCCAACTTGGCCATGGGATGCTGCTGGACGACCTTGGGTCCAGTGTTCCCTCTAAGCTGAGTGAGTGTGAGCTAGCTCACAGGTTTTTAGCCTCCGGCTCACAGAGTTTTGTCTTAGCTCAGGAAGGACAGCTCCAGAGCAAACTCATGTATGCAGCAGTCAAATCGTCTGCTCACAACTTTAATGCCAGTAGCTCACAAAGTAGCATTTTTGCTCACAAGGCTCTGCAGCTTAGAGGGAACATTGTTTCCCTCTAAGCTGAGTTAAAGTGAGCTAGCTCACAGTTGTTTAGCCTCCGGCTCAGGAAGGATGGCTCCAGAGCAAACTAATTTATGCAGCAGCCGAATCGCTCGCTCGCTCACAACTTTAATGCCAGTAGCTCATAAAGTAGAATTTTTTGCTCACAAGACTCCACAGAGAGGGAGCATTGCTTGGGTCTATCACACACTCTCAGCCTAACCAACCTCACAGGATGAAATGCAAGGACGAAATGGAAGAGAGCAGACTAAACATACCCAAAAAATAATTATAAGAGCTCTTTTGTACACAGAGGATTTCCATAGTGTTGCTTTCTGTTCATTTTTACTACCCCCTAGGCCACTGTTCTGGCGCAATATACTTCATTGTCCGTTGAGAATTCTCCTTCAAAATGGGAAGGCCTTGAGCATCTTGGTAACATGGATTGAAGACGACACGTAAACTTTTTTTTTTTAAGTCTTATTAATGAAAGCCCGGTTCATTTTCTATTTTAGCCGAAGGGATTTTTTTATTTGCAGCCGAAAACAGAACTGTACCACAGAAATTTCATTAAACAAAGTGTGCATTAGCTTTAAATACAGTGAGGAAGTTTCGCGTTAAAACTAGAGTGATGGTCCTACATGGTGGGTCTGTTGGAACGTCTGTAATTGGATGCGGCACCCTTAGAGGTAGCAGCTGACTAGAAGTAGTATCGTGCAGCAGTTTGGGGCCAATTTCTGGATTTTGTTTGGTGTATAGAAGTCAGAAATTTGGAGTCCTGTTTCATGCTTTATCATAGATTACCTTACTTTCCCCCCACTACAGAGAACAATGGAGGGGATGGGGGCAACCTGTTTGGGAGCCCGTAGAATTGGACCCCCTGGTCCAATGTTCCTGAAACTTGGTGGGTATCTTGGGGAGAGGCCCCAGCAGCTACCCTGTATGTTTGGAGCCTCTCCCTCAAACCACCTCCCCTCCAGCCCCCTAGAATATACCCTATGTTTTTGCCATTTACTTCAATGGCATTTGGCTGGCGGAAAGACTCCCCAATTGGCTGGTACTGCCGAAATTGACACGCAGGAGTCTTTCTGCCTGCTGAAATGGATTCTGCCCCATTCAGCTGCCAGCCCAGGATGGAGCCTGTGGGACTGCTGACAGGTGGGGAAGAGAAGTTGCGGGTCCTTGGTAGGAAGTCGGGGGGGGGGGCAGAATGCTTCAATGTAGCTACGGGCCTGTGGACAATCCGTTTTCTAATATATCAGCCCTCCTTCTTCAGAATCTGCCAACTGTAAGTGGCATCCATGTTCCATGTTCCAGAGTGATAAATATTTTTGCTTTTATTGCCGATGACATTAGAGATGGAGCCAGAAAGTGGCTACAGATTTGAGAAAGATCAACAATTTGATCCTTGGCATAATTTGGGACGGCGAAGCTCATTGGTTTCAATGGACAGAGCATAGAATCTGCATAGGATTAAGCTGTTCTGGAAGACCACGAAGTTATTCCAGCTCCACTTGGCAGTCATTTATGTTTAATATGTTGGCTTGAGTACTGCAAAATCTAACCATTTTCTGGCTAAACTGTGCCCACTGGACATTAGCCAGCAGGGGGAAAGGCAATAGACTATTTGCAGGCTCCCCTTGCGTGCTTTTCAGAAAACAGCGAAAACAGCGGCCCCCTCAACAGTCCTGCAAATACATTTTCCTTGTATCTTTTTTTTTTTTTTAAAGAATTATATTTATTTCGGTTTTCTTAAATGCATTACATCATGGATATCATATTCCATTTACATACATATATATCAGCTTCTGGAGTCTCACATTGTCATACTTAACAGCTTAAGAAGTTGTATCTAACCATTTGTAAAACATTTCCCATCTGTTACGAAATACTTTTATATCTTTATTCTGCAATATTGAAGTCAGTTTGTCTATCTCAACCACTTCCTGTACTTTAGAGATTAATTCTTTTTTTGACGGTATTCCCCCTTGTTTCCATTTCTTGGCAAATAAAATACGTGCTGCTGTATTTATATATCCCATAATATATTTTTCTTCTTTTTTATATTTCTCTGGTATTACATTTAACAGAAAGAATTCTGGTTGGTATGGTACCTCTATTTTGAGTATATCGCTCAACATCTTGTGTACCTTATGCCAGTATCGTTGGGAAAACTCTATCCCCAAATCTCCAGTTAAACTCTATGGTTTTCCCTCGGATGGTCCTGGCCCCGCCCCCAGCGTGCCCGGTGTACCCACGTCACTTCCGGGTGACGTGGATGCGGCGCGTGCATGCTTTGCGCGCGCACACTCCAGACAACTGCCGGGAGTCCCCCGCTCCAGTAAGTTTCTGACTTGGCAACCCTACCGCAGTCCCAGTCAGGGATTCCAACAAACGGCCCACACTGTCTCTCCCCCGCTATACAGCACTGGATGTCCAGGTTTGCTAGGAATGGAGAGGGGCAAAGAAGTATACAGGCCCCAGGGCTAACTGGGGCGGGATGCGGGGGGGGGGGAGCAAGGAGGGCCATATGACCTGGGCCTCTGATACCTGTTAGTTTTGTGGCGTTTGATAAGTCCTCCAACTTGTTTTCCTGTACCCCATAGGCCATCAATAATTTCATTATGGCTAAGTGCCTCAGAAGCTGAAAGTCCCCTGGGCCTCTCTGAAGTCTACCCATCACTTCTGGGAACCTTATTCAGTCATCTTTCTGTCTTCCAACATTTCTGCCGGAATTGCCCTGTATACTTCCAAGTATTCCCCGTATACTCAACCATGAGGACTAGAAACATTTTCAAAAAGTGAAAGCTGTGATTCTGAAGAGGTAAATTCTCATGATGTGGTGTAAACAGACATAGGGCTAGGGCTGTAGCCAGTGGTGGGGCTTCAGGGGCTTAGCCCCTATCAATTAGGGGTGAGCCTCAGCGCCGGCAAACCCCCAGAGCCCCCCAGAGCCCCCTAACCCTGCATTCTGATTTTCCTCACTTGTGTGTCCCTATTACTTTAGGGGGTTCCGCTCTTTTCCATGCATGTTTGCCTCCCTCTAGTGGTCGATTTGATATTACATTGCTGCATGTCTGGCATACCTCCCTGCAAATTTAAAGTGCAGCTTTTCATGCCAGGCATACAGTGATGCAATATAGAACTGACCTCTACAGGGAGCAGAACACATGCATAAAAAAGAAGAAAAAATGAAGCAATAGGAACACACAAGCAAGGAAAATGAGTGTATGGAATAGCCTGTGGTCTCAGAAAGCAGTGTGCTGAAGGAGTTAAAATTAGTTGCAATGCTAGATCTTTATGCTCCACCCGTCCCAAACAAGACATATAAAGCCAGCATCTATTGTCATACAGAGGTATACCATTCACAATCAATTTGATCCTGCTATTGTAGAAGCCAACTATGTTTGGAGGTTTTCCCACAGCTGGGAAGAAATCCAGCCGCTGCTTTGGAATACATGAAAACAGCCACCTTCTCACAAAATTGTGGAGGAGTTTTAAAGAAGCCCAATCAAGCTAGACCTCTTTACTCCACGTTGTCACCAGCAGTGAACTGCGCTGCAGCAGCCACCACGATTTTGTGAGGTCTTTTTCTACAGCACACAAATGCTAGCGATTAATCCAGACCAGTTTTTCCCACAGTGATCTAAAAGAGCCAAATCAACTCCAAAAGTCTCTCTTCCCCTGCCTCAAAGGCAAGCAGATGCCGTATCAAGGAGAGTGGCGCGCACGCCTGGCGTTCAGCCAAATATGTCAAGAGTGAACCACTTGTAGAATGCTGCAGTTCATTACTCTGGTTGGGAGCCAGCGATATGTATTACTCATTCAGAAACATCTGCTTCTCTTTGCGGAGGTGTCATAATCGTCTTCTGTCTTTACAGCATGTTTTGAGAAGTGCTACAATCTTAGGTGCGAGTTCCTTCAGATTTACAGCAAGTCAGAAGCAAGCCTGGTGGGACCAGCGATATGTATTACTCATTCAGAAACATCTGCTTCTCTTTGCGGAGGTGTCATAATCGTCTTCTGTCTTTACAGCATGTTTTGAGAAGCGCTACAATCTTAGGTGCGAGTTCCTTCAGATTTACAGCAAGTCAGAAGCAAGCCTGGTGGGCGCCTGAGGCCTTCTTCTCAAACCGGTCTTTGGGGCTATTACGGACAGAACCGTGGGTCTTCTGTCATTAAGGGGGTAAAATAAATAAATAAAAGTGTGCAGAATTCAGTTAAAACATATTAGGGTTGCCAACCACCCAGTACTTTAGTAGTGTGTGTGTGGGTAAAGTGCTGTCAGATCACAGTCAATTTATGGTGACCCCAGAGGGTTGTCAAAGGCAAGAGATGTTCAGGGGTGGCTTGTCATTGCTTGCCCTTGCATAGCAAC
>NW_015169202.1:227242-229640 GCF_001447785.1 Gekko japonicus
CTGGTACTCCCTTGCTTTCTCCATAATCCAGTGAATGTTGGCAATTTGATCTCTAGTTCCTCTATGTCCTTGAAACCCAGCTTGTACTTCTGGCAGTTCTCTATCCACATTGTGCTGAAGTGTAGCTTGTAGGATCTTGAACATGACCTTGCTAGCATGTGATATGAGTGCAATTGTGTGATAGTTTGAACATTCCTTGGCATTGCCCTTCTTTGGGATTGGAATGTAAACTGACCTTTTCCAATCCTGTGGCCACTGTTGCATTTTCCAAATTTGCTGGCATATTGAGTGCAGCACTTTAACAGCATCATCTTTTAGGACTTTGAATAGCTCAGCTGGGATACCGTCATCTCCGCTAGCTTTGTTGTTAGTAATGCTTTCTAAGGCTCATTTGACTTTGCACTCCATGATGTCTGGCTTGAGGTCAGCGATCACACCACTGTGGTTGTCAAGGACATTGAGATCCTTCTTGTATAGTTCTCCTGTGTATTCTTGCCACCTCTTCCTAATCTCTTCTGCTTCTGTTAAGTCCCTACTGTTTTTGTCCTTTATCATGGCCAGCTTTGCACAAAACATTCCCTTGATTTCTCCAATTTTCTTGAAGGGATCTCTAGTCCTTCCCATTCTCTTGTTTTCCTCTATTACACTGCATTGTTCATTTATTCTGTCAGGTAAGCAGGGCCAAAAACCTAGTGCTCTCGAGTTTGCTAGGTTCCATCCATAACCCACCAGATCCTTCACCAGTTCCACCTCTGACATGCCATGCTGTCACACCAAGCTCTATCCGGTGTGGCTTTGCCCTTGGGTCCAATATTTTTTAAACAAAAATTGGAGAACTGAACTGTCAGCATCACCCATAACTCATGACAATAAGGGCCAGGCAAGAAGATTCCAGAGGCCTGTTGTGGCCCTTGGACCTTTTCATACTCATTCCTCCTCTACATTAAACAAAATAATGGGATACAGAAGAAGAAGAAGAAGAGAAGAGATTGGATTTATACCTCACCCTTCACTACCCAATGGAGTCTCAGAGTGGCTCACAAACTCCTTCCCCTTCCCCTCCCCACCACAGAAACCCTGTGAGGTAGGTGGGGCTGAGAGAGCTCTGATAAAAAACTGCTCTTTTTCAAGAACAGCTGTGCCAGAACTAAGAAATGGCTCTTTTTCAAGAACAGCTGTGCCAGAACTACGGCTTGCCCAAGGTCATCCAGCAGGTGCGAGTGGAGGAGTGGGGAATCAAACCGGGTTCTCCCAGATTAGAGTCCACACACTTAACCACTACACCAAACTGGCTATCATCACCATTGTTATTTGTATATGCAATTGTTTCCACCTGAGCAGGTACCATTTGTGGAGCCACTGAAAATAGCCGGCTGTTCTTCTCTGGATCTATGCAACTATGAATCAGTTTTTGCAGGTTTTGGAACCAATTAAAAAAAAACCCTAACTCAGCGCACGCACACACACACACACACACACACACACACAATAACATCTTGACCAATGCACAACAGACTAGGCTTGTCCTTACTAGGATACATGTTCTGTCCTCTGGAGGCAGGAGCAGGGCTAACTAGGATTTTATGCAACAGGACTGCCGCTCCTCCAAGGGCTATCTGTCTCCAGGTGGTGGCTGGAAACGTCCCTGGATTACAGCTGGTTTCCAGGTAACAGAGAACAGTTCCCCTGGAGAAAATGGCTGCTTTGGAAGGTGGGCTCTTAAGGTTTCATACTCCACTCAGGTCTCTCCCCTCCCAAAACTCCACCTTTCCCAGGCTCCACCCCCCAAAATCTCCAGGAATTTCACAATCCAGAGCAGGCAGCAACCCTTCCTCCTGGCCAACACCAGGGGCTAAGCAACGACTGGCCACTGAGAAGACCGAGCGGATAACCGGACCGCAAGCCAGCGAGGTTTTCAGCCACGCAGTAATACAGGGCTGCTAACTCTGGGTAGCGAAATTCTTGGAGATTTGGGAATGGAGCCTGGGGAAGGTGGTGTTTGGGGAGGGGAGGGAAGTTATAGAAGGGCAATGGCAGAGAGTCAGCCCTCCAAAGCAGCCATTTTCTGGAGGGGAACTGATCTCTGTGGATAAGTTATAATCCCAGGGACTCTCTATGCCCCTGATGTGTAGCCTGGCAAATTGGAAATCTCCATCTCCTCCTACTCTGACATCCTGGTATGACAAGATTTGGGACCAGTTTGTGATGAATAAAATTTCTAATATAGTAGATCGATCAGAGGTCATTTCGGGGGGAAACGCGGGGGATCGCAGTTCCCCCGGGTGAGGTACGGGGGCAGGGCACATGATGAAGCCCCGCCCCCTGCTTCCGGCCCTCATTCAGCCAGGAGGAGGCAGGAGAAGAGGGAGGGTAAGTTGCTTCCTCCCTGCCTCTCCCC
>NW_015169202.1:229861-237548 GCF_001447785.1 Gekko japonicus
TATTGTACATGTTATATGTTATATTTGATTTTAATAAACATTTTAAAAGCAAAAAAAAAAGGTTGGAAGTCCATCTGAGCCTTCTGTTGGGGGGTGGGTGGCTCCTCAAGGTGGGCTGCTCTGCTGGGACCTCTAGATGTAGGGGTGCGGGGTCTTGGGAGGGTAATCAGGAAGCATTAAGTAGCCTCTTGAGCCACCAGATCTTTGGTGGAGGTGGAGTCAGTTCCCACAGGCTCCTGCTCTCCTTCAGATAATGATTTGACCCTGGACAATGGGCCGCTCTGTCCTATCAGTCAGTAGAAGCAGTAGAAAATACAGATTGCTAGAGTTGCCAACCTCCAGGTAGCACCTGGCGATCTCCCGCTATTACAACTGATCTCCAGGCAACCAAGTTCCGTCCCCTTGGGGAAATGGCTGCTTTGGAGAGTGGAATCTATGGCATCGTCCCTGGCTGAGGTCTCTCTCCTCCTCCCACCCTGCTCTCTCCAGGCTCCATCCCCCAAATCGCCAGACATCCCTACACAGACCGGGCAAACCCACCGATAGCCCCACTGCCCACTCTAGCAGCAGCTGTCTTTTTCCCAGTTTCTGCGGCTGTGGGAACCTCACAGTCAAAAGGAAAACACTCAAACTGCATTTATACAAACGGAATATTTTAATATGCCTGTCTCGTTTGTTTAGTTCCCACTCTGATCTCAGTATAGGTTTGAGTCAAGCTGAGAATCTGAATTCCGGGTTATATTTACAAAACAGGAGGTTTTGGGTCTCCCTCGCACTTGTGACGCCTCTCGTCTCCCTATGGACCTGAACCAGTGTGACAACACTTCTGCTATGCTCACTCACACTGAAGCCCGGGGTATAAAACTCTTCTTCTTCTTCGTCTTCGTCTTCTTCTTCTTCGTCTTCGTCTTCTTCTTCTTCGTCTTCGTCTTCTTCTTCTTCGTCTTCGTCTTCTTCTTCTTCGTCTTCGTCTTCTTCTTCTTCGTCTTCGTCTTCTTCTTCTTCGTCTTCGTCTTCTTCTTCTTCGTCTTCGTCTTCTTCTTCTTCGTCTTCGTCTTCTTCTTCTTCGTCTTCGTCTTCTTCTTCTTCGTCTTCGTCTTCTTCTTCTTCGTCTTCTTCTTCTTCTACTTCTTCGTTATATACTTTGAAATATGAATATATTCCCCCACTTCATACTTCATACTTGTGTTCAGTGTCACAAATCACAGGTCACTTGAGTATGACTCACTGAGTTCCTGCAAATTAAGCTAGTTTGTTTCAGGTTGCTGAGACTTCAGAGGTATGCCTGGAAAGCAGAAACAGCCATATTTCTAAACCACTGAAGGGCATTTTTCCTGAATTAAAAAGGGAGATATATTTCATTCTGACCCCCCCCCCCATAAGCTTGTCATACATATATAGGAATTAACTAGCAGCTCTCAGAGAACCTACTTATTATAAGGACTAATTTTACCTTCAGCAATGAGGTGCACCATTCCAGATTGCAGGTGAAGACTGACACATTTGTAAGTTCTCCAATATTTTTTAAAAAATTCTGCAAATGGGACCATTAGCACAGAAAGTAAGGGGCTGAGCTAAGTTTTCTGTCTTCTTTTCTTCTTGCGTATCCATAGGGAGACCTCAGTGTGGAGATGCGATTCATTGATTCTTCATGTAAGCGCATTGGAAACAAACAGCGCCAAAAAAACACAACCCGACTCACCCGTGGTTGTGTCTGATCACGCCGTGGCGGGCTGCCCCCGCAGCTTCCAAGGACTCTGTGATCGTGCGACTGCGGGTCAAATTCTTCCAGAGGAAATGGCCTTGCTTCCCTCCCACTTTTTATCTCGCACATGTGTCTGCCCCCCAGGCTTCCCTGCCATTGGTTTTCTACCCCTACTCCTACTTCCTTGCCGACTGCGGGTCCAATTTTTCCAGAGGAAATAGCCTTGCTTCCCTCCCACATTTTATCTCGCACGTGTGACTGCCCCCCATTGGTTTTCTACCCCTACTCCTACTTCCTTGCCATTGGTTTTCCACCCCTACTCCTACTTCCTTGCCATTGGTTTTCTACCCCTACTCCTACTTCCTTGCCATTGGTTTTCCACCCCTACTCCTACTTCCTTGCCATTGGTTTTCTACCCCGACTCCTACTTCCTTGCCATTGGTTTTCTACCCCTACTCCTACTTCCTTACCATTGGTTTTCTACCCCTACTCCTACTTCCTTGCCATTGGTTTTCTACCCCTACTTCCTTGCCATTGGTTTTCCACCCCTACTCCCACTTCCTTGCCATTGGTTTTCCACCCCTACTCCTACTTCCTTGCAAGGTAGTTTGGGGTAAAGGGAAACCAGTGGCAGCAGGAAAGCTTTGAATGGTGAAGGGCTGGTATGGAAGGGCAGCAGGCTACTATTTCCACATGTTTTGAAAACTCATGGAAAACGCCAGGCTTTTCCAGAGCATTCTCCACAAAGACTCGAAAGACCGTCTCCATTCCAAATTAAGACAGAGGGTTTCGCCCATCTCTGCAGCCAATTAGGACTCCCTGACATGGATCCCTGATTGTCTCTGCTGTTTAGGTTTTATGTACTTGCCGCTGGAAAGAACAGTATAAATACAAACTGCTTCATAAAGTATGAAGCTGCTCTGACTTGCACGGCTGTTGGCACCAGGACAGAACACCAGTAAGGGAGGGCTTAAGCAGGGAAACAAAATTTTAAGAGGAGCAAAGCTTTAAAACTTCCTGTGATGGGAAATGGAAAGAAGGAAAAACTCTCCAAAGCATTGAAAGTCTGCAGTGGTTTTTTTTTTTTAATGCAATATATAAGAAATGTGTACTGAACAATCTGTTTAAAAGGCAGCTGAACAAGACATGCTTCTGGGGAATTAATGAAGAAAGAAAACAGAACATTTCCGTGATGGAGAACAAATTCAGTTCTTCAAGTCTGACATGTCAGCCTTCCCTACTGCATGCCACCTATATTTATGCTCGAGCACAGAGGTTCAGAAACCGTGCCATGAGTATGTGGCTGGAATGCCATGAGGAATGAGGACCAACAGAAGGCGACGCTCCTCAGCTCCTGCGGAAGAGCTGTCTTCGACGTCGCTCGGTCCCTGGTCGCTCCAGCTGAAATCAAAACCATGTCCCTGGCTGAACTCAAGCTGAAACTGAAGGGGCATTTTGCACCTCAACCTTCGCAGATCGCTAGCCGGCTCGTGTTCTACAAGCAGTCCCAGGCAGCGAACGAGATGGTTGCTGAATACGTATTGGCCTTGCGGAAGGCTGCACGTCCGTGCAATTTCACCGACCTCGAGGAAGCGCTCCTCGACTGACTCGTCTGTGGCATGAAGGACGAGAAGCTACAGCAACGATTGCTTGCACGAACGGCTTTCACCTATGCTGTGGCCTATTTGGAGGCTGTTGCCGCTGAGGCTGCTGAGAAGGCAACACAAGAAGTGTGTCAAAACCTGACCCCAATCCAACAGGGGGCCAACAAATCCGTGCACCACGAATCAACAAGCGAGTCCAATGGTGAGCGTGATGACGTCAACCATTCTCGTACTCTGAGGCCCAAGCGGACCCAAGTGAAACCTGCGCCAAGGCGAACCTGTGCCGGATGCGGCGGAGATTATGAGCGGGATCTATGCTGGGTGAAGGACATCGTTTGCTGATCCTGTGACAAGAGAGGCCATTTGGCCAGAGTCTGCAGGGCCAAGAGGAAGAAGACACTACCACTGTCTCCTCGTGCAAGCCCCCGGGTTCGAGGCAAGGACAACGCGAGGTCTACAGATTGCCATCTGACAAACTGCTGTTCCTGCCCTTCGACCATCCTGAGGATCGAATCACGAGCAAAGAAGAAGATCCATGTCACCGTTTTGCTGAATGGTGTACCGTGCGAGGTGGAGGTTGACTTGGGATCGTTGGTAACCGTCATTTCATCAGAAACCTTACAACGCTTGTTCCCGCGGTGGAGCCGCCACCGTCTGAAGCCGAGCACAATCCACCTATCTGATTTTCAGGGAAGGCGCATTCCCGTGGCCGGCGAAGCCCCGTTTGAGGGACAATTCAAGGGGTTCAAGAAGTCTCTGAGTCTCCTTGTTGCCGAGGGGCACCGAGCCAGTCTCCTGGGGTTGGACTGGTTTGAGGCCCTCAGGATTGTTATTAGTGGAATTAACCAGGTCAATTGAATTTGCTGTATGTTGAATTTGCTGGTGTTTTTGATGGTACCCTGGGACTGTATAGAGGACCACCAGTAACCTTTGGCCTAGATCCTTACGTAGCACCTATATTGCAAGGTTTTGATTTCCCTGAAACCGCGCATAGAGTCCGAGCTGGACAAGCTCATGGCTCAAGGTGTGTTAGAGCCGGTATCGCACTCAAAATGGGAAATCCCCATTGTGACACTCATAAAGCCTGACGGATCTATCCGAATATGTGCTGATTACAAATGCACAATCAACAAGGCTCTGCAGCAGCACTCTTACCCTGTTTCCATAATTAGTCATGTGCTGGCATCGTTAGGGGAGGGTAAAATCTTTGCAAAATTAGATCTGGCCCAGGCTTATCAACAGCTACCAGTAGACCCCCAGGCCACCTTGGTGCAAACCATTGTCACGCACAGGAGTGCATTCAAGGTTAATCGTTTGCAGTTTGGTGTAAACGTGGCATATTCCAAGGCCTCATGGAGGGTTTGTTAAGGGACCTACCAGGGGTGGTCCCCTATTTTGATGGCGTCTTGATTGCCGGCTGGTCAGAGGACGAACTGGCAGAATGCCTCAGATCCGTATTACGCCACTTCCAAGAGGCTGGGTTAAAGGTAAAGAGAGCCAAATGTCATTTGGGAGTACCAAGCGTAGAATTATTGGAGTTCCAAATTGACGCTAATGGTGTCCACCCTACGGCAGGAAAGGTACGGGCCATCCAAAATGCCCCGAAACCTGAATCTAAGAAGGACCTGCAATCCTTCTTAGGGATTTTAAATTTTTATCACGCTTTCCTGCCGCATAAAGCATCAATTGCCGAGCCGTTACATAGACTCCTCAACAAGGGGGCGAATGGGAGTGGGGCCCTCAGCATGATCGAACTTTTAAGACCATTAAGTCATCGTTGTCATCCGACGCTGTTCTTACTCACTATGACGAGTCAAAACAATTGATATTGGCTGCGGATGCATCCCCATATTAGGTGGGGGCTGTGTTGAGCCATGTGCTGGCTAACAGCAGGGAAGCGCCCATCACGTACTACTTTCGGACACTCACCCCAGCCGAGAGGAACAACGGCCAAATAGACAAGGAGGGGTTGGCGTAGTGGCTGGCATGAAGAAATTTTACGACTTTCTTTATAGGAGGCCTTTTGTAATGGCCACGGACCACAAGCCCCTCCTTGGGATCTTTGCACCAGACTGCCAGATGCCCAACGTCTTGTCGGCGTGGATGTTGCTCTGGACGGTATTTTTATCGGCATATGACTATGTCCTTGAGCACTGGCCTAGAAAGAACATGGGGCATGTTGACGCCCTTAGCCGCTGCCCCCTGCCAGAACTGGACACTGACCCTGCACCGGCTTTCGAGGTGATGGCCCTCGAGGAACCAGCCAAACCTCCAGTGCACGCGTCAGATGTTGCGACCGCCTCCGCCAGGGACCCCACCATCGCCAGGGTTCTTAACTGGGTGTGGAGGGGGTGGCCAGTGGGGTGCATCGCTGAAAGTTTTAAGCCATTTGCATCACGGCAAAATGAATTGTCTGTGGGGAAACAGGGTGGTGGTTTTCCCCAAGCTACGGGACCAAGTGTTAGAGGTGCTGCACGAATGCCACCCCGGCATCAAGCACATGAAGGGACTGGCCAGAGGGTATTTCTGGTGGCCGAAAATCAACTTGGACATTGAGTCCTGGGTCCAGAAATGTCACGAGTGCCAGCTATCCTGGCCTGATCCTCCACATGCCCCAGTACCTCAATGGGAAAAATGTCACCACCCCTGGTCAAGGGTTCATGTGGACTTTGAGGGCCCATTCCAGGGCCAGATATTTCTTATCATCGTGGACGCTTATTCAAAGTGGCTCGAGGTCGTCTCCACAACTAAAATGACTGCATTGACTGTAATAAATATATTGCACCATCTGTTTGCAACGCACGGGTTGCCAGACACCCTGGTGTCTGACAACAGGACATGCTTTACCGCCACGGAGTTCAGGGAATTTTTGGCAGCAAACCTAATTGCCCATAGCACGTCCGCACCATTCCACCCGGCAACCAATGGGCAAGCCGAAAGGAGGGTGCGGACCACAAAGGAGACTTTGGGCCGCTTGATGCAAGGAAACTGGGGGCAGAAGGTGGCATCCTTCCTCCTACACCAACACGTCATGCCGCACTCTGTGACGGGGCAGAGTCCAGCCGAGATGCTGGTGGGTCAGCGACTAACTACGTTGTTAGGCCGTATGCACTCGGACTTAACCTCAGCCCGGCCGCCAAACAGTGAGTCCACTGACCAACCCCGGGTGTTTGTTGAAGGGGAAAGTGTTTATGCCAGGAACTACGGAAGTAGGCACAAATGGTTACCAGCCACAGTAACGCATGTCTTAGGGTCCCGCCATTATACTGTGAGAATTACGGATGGTCGAATCCATTATACTGTGAGAATTACGGATGGTCATGTCGCCATGTTGATCAGTTGCGCAAACGGTGGGCTTACACAGTCCCTGATTCCCTTCCCCAGGTGGCCGGCGTACCTTACTCGGACAGTCAGGTAGAGTCTCCGGACTCCGAACAGACTGAGGGTTTCCAAGCACTGGAACCCCCAGGCATAGTCAAGGGCGAGCAGAGCCACTACTATGGAAATCGACCACAGACACTCAGTCCCATTAGGGATCAATCCGAACTCACTCACAGGGAGCCCAGAGTTTTTCCTCCTACCCCTCCAACAGTAAATGTAAGACAATCCCAAGGGGTCAAGCAGCATCCTGCTTACTTGAAGGACTATATCTGTTCAAAGGTTGTCTCGTCTTAGGGGGGAGGACTGTTATGTATGGAACAGAATGTATGAATGTATTGAGCTTGAGTCTAAACAAGGTATTGTAAACCGACCTATCAGAACAAGGGAAGTTCTGGAGAGAAGCAAACTGATTGGTCTTTATGTACTGAATATGATTGGATGTTGACTTGTGGGCGTGGCTTGCCAAGCCCGGATTGTTTAAAAAGGAGCCTGTTGCTCCGTTGTTTGTCTCGTTCTGGTTCTTCTGACTTCTGTTCAATAAAGCTGTTATCACTGTTCGCCTGCTGCCTCGAGTCTCGTATCTAACAGCTAATAACTTCCACAAAGCTTAATTTCCTCACTTGCCACTTAGGCTAATAATTTCCACAAAGAACACAGACTCCTGCCACAGCACCCATTCTTCACCCACTCAACTCTCTTCTGCTCTCTCCACAAACCTGTCAGCTTTGCCCCCTGGGGCTACAGCTGCCATTGAATCATAACGCAATTCAATCATCCATCCAGGCCCCCTCTTTTTTATTCTAGAGGCCTGCAATTTTAAAAGTGCAGCAACACACTTATAAAGCCCCACATTAAAACAG
Source organism: Gekko japonicus (assembly GCF_001447785.1). Lineage (NCBI taxonomy): Eukaryota > Metazoa > Chordata > Lepidosauria > Squamata > Gekkonidae > Gekko > Gekko japonicus. The sequence goes on from NW_015169202.1 coordinate 237,412, forward strand.
AAATAAAACATATACAAAAGGCGGATGATAAATAACAAATAAATAAAATATTTTCATAGCAAAACACCACACTCGGCCCTGTAGGGTTTCTTTTGTGATTTGCTAGGGGAAATCAATGATGACATATCCTGGCATTC